>NC_053161.1:53596552-53896552 GCF_016835505.1 Polypterus senegalus
TGTTACGTTATTTTTAAAATGTTCCCTTTTCTTTTCTAGCTTTTTAACACACTACTTCTCCGCTGCGATCTGCGGGTATATATATATATATATATATATATCCCGATCTACATACTCGAATAATGGATACTTTATTCGCCATCAATGATTGTTTTGGTAAAGCCATACTCAGTGTATTCATTAGATGAACGGTAAAAAGTAAGGCAAGGGAGGATGACTTATTGAGGCATGCAGGCTGTAGTCTTGGCGTCAACTCTATCTGAATTGCGATCACATTTGAAAAAATATATCTTTTCAAGTTCTATTTAGTCCATATGTGTCAAACTCAAGGGCGCGGGCCACATCCGCCCGGCGTGTAATTATATCCGGCCCGAGATCATTTTATATACTGTATTATTGTTATTAAAGCCCGGGTATATGAAGCGCTGGTAACACAATAAACTACAGATCCCATAATGCAGCGCTTCAGCTGCCTTGCCGAACAAGTTATTGCGAAGCTAGCTCACACGATGCTGAAGAGAAAAGTTGATTCTGAAAATAGAGCCTTTAAAAACCGATGGGAGGCTGAGTATATGTTTACTGAACCCGTGTGTCTCATTTGTGGAGCTAATGTGGCTGTAATTACAGAATTTAATCTAAGACGGCACTATGAGACAAAACATCAGGGTAACCTGAATGCAATGCAGAAGATACAGAAAGCAGCATAATTAAATAAGAATCTGACACTTCAGCGGACGTTTTAACCCGTGCACAATCACAAAGTGATTTCAAGTGAAGCTGCTTTTATGGGAGACACAAATGCACCAGTGCACTTGCCCCACTTTCCCTGTTGCCAAGTAATGTTAAACCAAGTCGTCACTACGGTGTTCCCAAATCGCACTTTGCTGATAAACTGGCGCGCACTGAGTTTGCACGGCGCTTTGGTGACTTTGAAGAACAAAAAGTCCGTCTACATGCGGCTCGAACCTTGTGCATGTTTGGTAGCACATATCTGTGTGAGAAGCTCTTCTCAGTGATAAAGACTAACAAAACAGCACACAGGAGTCGCCTCACTGATGAGCACCTGCAATCCATCCTGAGAATCTCCACAACACAAAACCTCACACCAAACAGAAACGAACCTGTGGCCAAAAAAAGATGCCAGGCGTCCAGCTCTAAAATGACATATGAGCAAAGACAACTGAATGATTTGATTTGTTATTGCTGAAAGGAACACATTTTATTTATATTTCCAGGTTTTGTTATGCAGCATGTTCATATTTGAATTTGTATAATTTTGACAGGATATATTTTTATGGAGAGCAAAATCTTTTGGGATATTTAAAATCTAAGTTTATTTTTATATAAAATTACATAAGAGTAAAGAAATTTGAATGTTTGTTCTTTTAACGTTTACTTTATTTCTAACTTGTATAATTTAGACAGGATATATTTTTATGGAGAGCAAAATATTATAAGTTGTTTAAGGTTTGAGTTGATTTATTCACGAATAATATTCCTGTCTGTTTTACCATTCCTACCAAAGATATTTCTGTCGACTAAATAAAAATTCCTTCTATTTAAAATTTAAATAGAACTTGAACAAATCTGATAGTTCATAATATCCACGCAGACTTGCACGTAAGAGCGGTGTCATCCGTTTTAACAAGCAGCGTATTGCACTGATCTGAAATAGCTGTGTGTGTATATATGTAGATATGTATGTATATGTATATATGTTTATATATGTGTGTGTGTATATGTATGTGTATATATGTAGATATATATGTATGTATATATGTGTATATATATAGATATGTATATATATATGTTTATGTGTGTGTGTAAATATATATATATATATATATGACAACACTCATCACTCACAACAGTGACAAAACAATTACATTGACAATCATGTTACGTTATTTTCAAAATGTTTCCTTTTCTTTTTCATTGCTTCTTTAACACACTACTTCTCGCATAAGCCTGGTATTTTGCTAGTACATATATATATCTACATATATACACACACAGCTATTTCCTATCAGTGCAATACGCTGCTTGTTAAAACGGATGACTCCCGCTCTTACGTGCAAGTCTGCGTGGATATTATGAACTATCATATTTGTTCAAGTTCTATTTAAATTTTAAATAGAAGGAATTTTTATTTAGTCGACAGAAATATCTTTGGTAGGAATGGTAAAACAGACAGGAATATTATTCGTGAATAAATCAACTCAAACCTTAAACAACTTATAATATTTTGCTCTCCATAAAAATATATCCTGTCTAAATTATACAAGTTAGAAATAAAGTAAACGTTAAAAGAACAAACATTCAAATTTCTTTACTCTTATGTAATTTTATATAAAAATAAACTTAGATTTTAAATATCCCAAAAGATTTTGCTCTCCATAAAAATATATCCTGTCAAAATTATACAAATTCAAATATGAACATGCTGCATAACAAAACCTAGAAATATAAATAAAATGTGTTCCTTTCAGCAATAACAAATCAAATCATTCAGTTGTCTTTGCTCATATGTCATTTTAGAGCTGGACGCCTGGCATCTTTTTGGCCACAGGTTCGCTTCTGTTTGGTGTGAGGTTCTGTGTTGTGGAGATTCTCAGGATGGATTGCAGGTGCTCATCAGTGAGGCTTACTCCTGTGTGCTGTTTTGTTAGTCTTTATCACTGAGAAGAGCTTCTCACACAGATATGTGCTACCAAACATGCACAAGGTTCGAGCCGCATGTAGACGACTTTTTTTGTTCTTCAAAGTCACCAAAGCGCCGTGCAAACTCAGTGCGCCAGTTTATCAGCAAAGTGCGATTTGGGAACACCGTAGTGACGACTTGGTTTAACATTACTTGGCAACAGGGAAAGTGAGGCAAGGTGCACTGGTGCATTTGTGTCTCCCATAAAAGCAGCTTCACTTGAAATCACTTTGTGATTGTGCACGGGTTAAAACGTCCGCTGAAGTGTCAGATTCTTATTTAATTATGCTGCTTTCTGTATCTTCTGCATTGCATTCAGGTTACCCTGATGTTTTGTCTCATAGTGCCGCCTTAGATTAAATTCTGTAATTACAGCCACATTAGCTCCACAAATGAGACACACGGGTTCAGTAAACATATACTCAGCCTCCCATCGGTTTTAAAGGCTCTATTTTCAGAATCAACTTTTCTCTTCAGCATCGGTGAGCTAGCTTCGCAATAACTTGATTAACTCGGTAAGTGTTCGCAAGGCAGCTGAAGCGCTGCATTATGGGATCTGTAGTTTATTGTGTTACCAGCGCTTCATATACCCGGCTTTAATAACAATAATACAGTATATAAAATGATCTCGCGGCCGGATATAATTACACTGGCCGGATGTGGCCCGCGCCCTTGAGTTTGACACATATGGACTAAATAGAACTTGAAAAGATATATTTTTTCAAATGTGATCGCAATTCAGATAGAGTTGACGCAAGACTACAGCCTGCATGCCTCAATAAGTCATCCTCCTCGCTCTTACTTTTTACCGCTCATCTAATGAATACACTGAGTATGGCTTTACCAAAACAATCATTGATGGCTAATAAAGTATCCATTATTCGAGTATGTAGATCGGGTATATATATATATATATATACCCGCGTATCAGCAGCGAGAAGTAGTGTGTTAAAAAGCTAGAAAAGAAAAGGGAACATTTTAAAAATAACGTAACATGACTGTCAATATACAGTATTTGTTTTGTGAGTGTTACTGAGTGTTGCTGTCATCAAGGATTTGATTATCATTATTTCTTTCAATCAGGTTCGTATTTGTAGGATGTGTTGTGTTCAAGTTACATTCCGTGTTTGTCAATCGCTGTAAAGATGACAGGTTTCATTCATCGATTCGCTTCTTACTGCATCAATAAACAGCTCGCCTTCTTCTTTATCTGAGACCTGACACACTGCATGCAGGTTTTTTACACTGTCTTCCTTTAGCGGACATTGACTTTTTCCAACGTGTGCTTTGTTTTGGATTTATGAATATGCTTGTATGTATCAGACGCTTCATATTTTTGCTGCCTTTTCAATTGTGTAATTCGGTTTTGTTCAGCCTTTTGGAACTGTTGCTTTTATCTGTGCACGCGCCAGTTCACGGAGCGCTCGTGTACATGCATCGAAGTTTCCCAGCTGTGCTGGTGCCATCTCGCTATGTCCATGGCTGTATTTAATGTTACCTTAGTCCTGGCACTTAAAACTTTCTCTCGCAGTTTCGCTGAGTTTGTACCAAACACCACCCTGACCATCTCATCTTCCTCTGCATAAGCACAGTCCTTAACCCGTGAATATTTAGTGGAGTTTGCTATTGGATTGCCGCTGACGGACGGCCTTATATGGGCAGGCACTAAATTACAAACGCCAGCGCAGCCTGTCTATGAACTTAATTTAAAGTGTAGGTTTACATCGCGGCTTTGTTTCCAAGTAGCAGAACTCATGAATATGGTTGTATATGTCACTCGCCGCTTCTTATTGTTTCGCTGCCTTCTCAATTATATAATGCATGTTTTCTTCAGCGCTTTTGAGGTCTTCCTGGTTTTCTATGTACTGCGGATTACGGGAGGCGTGATGATGTCACACGAAACTCCGCCCCACGGCGTTGAAGCTCATCTCCATTACAGTAAATGGAGAAAACTGCTTCCAGTTATGACCATTACGTGTAGAATTTCGATATAAAACCTGCCCAACTTTTGTAAGGAAGCTGTAAGGAATGAACCTGCCAAATTTCAGCCTTCCACCCACACGGGAAGTTGGAGAATTAGTGATGAGTCAGTGAGTGAGTGAGTGAGTGAGGGCTTTGCCTTTTATTAGTGTGTATATATATATATATATATATATATATATATATATATATATATATATATATATATATATATATATATATATATATATATATATGTATATATGTATATATGTATATATATATATATATATATATATATATATATATATATATATATATATATATATATATATATATATATATATATATATATGTGTATATATATATGCATTATATATATATATATATATATATGCATTTATATATGTATATATGCATTTATATATGTGTGTGTATATACTGTATATGTATGTGTATATATTTGTATATATATATACAGTATATATATATATATATATATATATATATAATATGACAGCAACACTCATCACTCACAACAATCACAAAACAATTACATTGACAATCATGTTACGTTATAATTTAAATGTTTCCTTTTCTTTTTCATTACTTCTTAACACACTACTTCTCGTAAGCTGGTATTTTCTAGTATATATGTGTATATATGTATATGTATAAACCCAGTAATATTAAGCACTGATTGCTTTGCGGAAACTACATAATAATATTTTTGTAGAATGTAGAGCTTGTTATTAACATGTGGTTAATATTCTTTAAGTTCGGAAATTCTGTGTTTGTAATTTTAAACTATCAAGCACAATATTATGCAGTAAAGTACACCTACGAAGGAGATCATGGGTTCATGTCCTGGGACTCCTCTGCATGTAGCTTGCAAAGCGCTTTCAGTACTCAGTAAATCACTACATAAATATAAAGAATTATTGTTATTCTAATTTTTATACTTGAAAATTTAATAGTTTCAAATTTTAAACCAAATTTTTTTCACCAAATAAACAAAATATGGTAGCATTAGGGCTCTCGGGCTCTACATACCTTCACAGTACCTTAAAATTCATCCAAACACAATGTATGCATATCGCCACCTTTTTATTTACAAAAAAGGCATTGCTGATCACACATGTGGTGATTTAAAGCAAACCTGTGTTTCTTCAGTGTCCAGTAGACATTATATTCATGTGTGTTAGTTACTGTTATCACTTGTTATGGGTTTGTGCTTTGATAGCTTCTATTAAATGCACTTTATAATGTGCCTGGGTCATATATGACCAGAATATTTTATTTCAAATGGAAAAAAATTTAATTAATACATATTAATATTAATAAATATTGTGCAATTTTTTTTTATTTTATGTACTTTGAAATGTGCCTACATTGGATATGACCAAAATATTTATTTTCTTATTTCAAAAGTGGAAAAATATATTGCTACTACATCAGATTCTGTTCAGTTATAGCTTTTTTTGTTGTATTTGCATGCATTTTTTGATGTGCCTATGTCAAATATGACCAAGTTTAAAAGGGAAACAATGGATAAACATTATTTGTTTTTCAATACATACATTTCTATTGGTTTAAATTTGTCATTACCTGCTATTTACTGGCTGCTGAAAACGTCTAACCCAGCTAAATTTCTTGGTTTGAAAATCTGGCCCAATTGAAGTTGAAATGGAATACCCTTGACTTAGGGCTTTTCACCAGGCACTTCAGTTTTCCAACCATGTCCATGTTAACTTGATTGGTGGGTTGAAAATTAGTCCTGGATGGTGGTGGGTATGTACACGAGTGGATGCTGGGATGTACTGATGCTGAGGTGAGGGCCATTTCCTATGTTGTGTCAAGGACTGCTGTAATAGGCGTTGACCCTCTGTGACTCTGAATTAAGCAGATTTTTGAGAATGTTATATTTGTTCAGCTATAAATTTTCTTTGTTTTACTTTAGGAGATTTTCTTTTTTTGCTATTGTTCTATTTTAATTATTTTTTAAATCATGCTTAAGGAAATGTTGTTTGTCCATGGTGCCATGGCAAATAGTAAAATCTTTTATAGATGGTAGCTAGAAAAGGAAAGCCTGGTGATCACATTAGATTTAATACTTTTGACTCTGTGGGCTAAGCAGCGCTGACCCTTCTCCCTTGCTCTAGTTATCTGTTCTGTGTAGAACTTATTGAGCCCGGACAGTTTCCCATGAGCAGTCTTCACACGCAGTCATTTGTTTTATTGTCAAGTCCATATTTGTCATCTTTTTATTTCTGTGAGCTTCCCAGATTTGCTTATTAGGAACACCTGGTGTGCAATTTTTTTCTTTTTTTGTGCTTGTGTCTGATGTATGACGCTATTCTTGATACACATTCCCTGCAATTCTAGGTGACTTTGAATTTGCCATGAGCTAGCCAGTCCTGACACCATGCGGATATTTTGGTAGGAGTGACCTTCATATATTTAGTGGTGCATTAATGCAGTGAATCTCTATTGCCTCTGCATTTGAAGGTTCAGTAATGTACTATGTCCTGTGATTAAGCAAGGCACCCGTGTATTAAATTCAGGTTCACAAGCACCAGACCATTAGATTCAGGCTTCATTGCTTATCTGTTATAATGGAATGCAGAATGATTTTTGTCTTGACTTTATTGTATAGATTTTAGCAATGCGATCAGGCATGCACACTTAGCAACAAATTATGTGTTTTAAAAATAATGTAGCCCAATCAGGATTAAATTATTAAGCAATTGGAAATGCTTGTCCAAATCATCCCTTTTTATTTACATTAAATTGTAATTTGAACTGAATCAATATAGATTAGGTCAGTCAGCAACAGTAAACAGATGGTTAACCTGGAAAGTATATGAAATGAACCTTTTGAGACAAATGGGCTTTAAATGCCGACCTTTTATTAATCAATTTGAATGTGGCTGGGAATCACTGAGACTATCCAGTTTTTTCCTTATGTCTTGAGCAGAAATAGTGATTTAACTGCTGTGCTCCTTGGCATGTTAATGGCCTAGTATCACAGTAAATACTACTTCATTACATCTGTTGTGGTACAAATTCCAGTCATGGATTTGGCACCTTCTCTTTGGTTTATTTAGCTTTATGCCATGTTTGGCCATAAAATGTTTTAACATGATACACAAACTCTCTTTTTTATGTGGGCCAGAGTGTGTGCCTAATAAGGACCAATTCCATTTTTTGGATTATCTATTTAATTTATTTCAATTTCTTTCCTGTTTTTGTTTTTTTTTCCTCTATAGATATTGACTAAACATTTGAGTAGAAATACATGTGGCTTATATAACTTGAGTAACTAGACAAGGCAGTTGGGTTACAAGTAAAAACAAAAAAAAACATTTCACAGGCTTGTCTCATAATACCATTTGCTTTTCTGTGCCTTACACAAATTATACACTGAACTAACCATTTTTGCAATTATTTGAACTTTAAATTTGGAAGATTTCCACCTTATTTCTTATTCCTTTACAGTGTTTCCATTTGCATTGTGTATATGTTTTTGGTACGCGTTATGTGGCTGTCTTAAACATGCAGAGATAGTAAACTGTTCCTGTCAAGTTTCGATAATCTTAGTTAGTCCATAAAGTTCTGAATTTCTTCTAAATTACTAATTCAAAGTGTAAAGGAACATCATTTTACTTAAACTAATCCTTGTATCCATCCAATTTTTAACCTCACTTTTTCTCATTTTTTCACAATGAGTTGCTATGCTTGCCCTGGCAGCACTGGACGCAAAGCAAAAACAAAACCCAGATATGGTGCCAGCTCACTCCTGGAAGTAATGACTCACACATCAACATATAATCATACTGTGCCAATTAACATAAAATGCATGAATTTGGATTGTGGGCGAAACATTGCGGTACTTGGTAAAAGGTTCATGTGGACAAACGAAATATACATAGACTTGGCACAGGCAGTTCCCAGAAGTCTGAATCTAAGAGGCATCCACACTAACATTGCTTATTGTACACACAATATTGTGACACTTCCTTTTTCAGTGTGTTTATAATATACACTCCAGTATCTCAGTCTCAGGCTTTCCCTCTATTTTGTTTGCCCTCTGCCTGACTATAATCTTATCATTGCTTCTGTCCCTTTGTTATAAGGGGTGCAATTATGGGAATACTTAATTGTGTTTAGAATCTCTCATCATGCACACTGTTTTGTCTTGGTAGAATTCTATATTACTCTGCTTTCCCCTTTTGTATTATTGATGTGTAGCCTTTGTCAGAATGTCTGAAATCCCATGGACTTACCATTGTTTATAAGGTAGTGTACTTTATAACTTCTCCCCACCTTCCTTTCTACATCTATAACCTCAAGCAATTATATAAAGTAAAAGACAAGCAGGATTTAATTTACAACTTTAAATAACGTATTATTGGTAATATTTATAAAATAAGAACAATAATCATTGTACATGTGACTATTGGCAAACAAACGCCCTGATAAATGCTTATGTGTAATTTCAGGTGGCACACAGACTTGTAGTTACTTTAAATGTGTCTAGTTAAGTCATCATTTTTAATCAGCTTTCTTCAGAACAGTCCGCATGCCTTTCTCAATATGGCTGCCGAGTTGTGCTTCTCAGGGTGGTTTTATTTTCAGTTCATGGTGTGTGAGATGCTCCTTCATCCTGATGGTGTGAGAGAGAGAAGTAAATTTACCAAATTTATACATTCTTTGTCCAAATCCTTACACTATCAGGGCTACAGAATGACCTCTGATTCAATCTGATCCCAAACAGCCATACTTCAGACCATTGGGGTTACACAATATCTTTCACACCTGCCCCCCAAACCATTTGTTGAGCTGATGCTTGCCAGCTAGGTAGTCTGGCTTTCCTGTGGGGGTTGATTGAGACAATCCTGCAGAAAATCACTTGCCAAACTGGTTTTAGGCACTTTACTCGACCCTGTCATGAAATTCCTCACTAACCTCAATCTTAAAATATTTTATCAACTTGTATACAAAATTTCACACCATAACACACGCAAAATGAGTTAGACTGAGAAGGAAGGGTTTTGCAATCCATTTTACCTGGTCTGTCAGAGTTGCCTTGCTATTTAAAATGTTTGACTTGATTCAGTTGTAAAATTGATTCATAGTACAAGTGTGCAGTTTGACAAGGTGTATTGAAATCTTCTTTTCTCTGTAAAGCGCATTGTGATATAGCGGGGCCTTCGAGGCTAACACTTTTATAATTTCCTAAATGGTTTTCGTGTTCAAATCAGCTAAACACTTAAATGGCTTTTTTCACCTCCTTAATTTGTACTAATCTTAAATCTTCTCTCTTTTTTAAGGTACTCTTGCCAAATAGCTAAAGCATCTATATCAATTTAGCTAAAAGGTTTGAAGTGGCCTTGTGTGAGTAAATATGAGTGTGTACTATGTATGAAGGTTGCTTCCTCCCTTATTTTTGTTGCTGGTGGTCTGGACCCCTGCTATCTATAACCCTGTAATTTGAAAAATAAATTCAGAAATTGGATTAGATTTGGTAGAGCTTTATAGGAGAACAACTAAAATGAAAATATTTTTAAGGTCAGTTTTAATTAACGACATTTGAAAATATTCAGAGATACACTGAAATTAAAAGATTGTATAATTATTAATGCTAAATAAATAATATGGCGAAGTTGTTTCACCATCCAGAAAGTGTTTCATACACAGCATTATGGGCAAGGACTTGGACACATCCTAAAATGTTTTATGAATGAAGTAATTGTTTGCTAGACATAAACTCCATTGTCAGTTTTTCAGCTGATTAATGGCATGAAACTGATTTTACCAAGTAATAAGTAAGACCTTACTTTCCTTCTTCGATATGCTGCTTGGCTAACTGGTGGTTTAAAATGACTGCCATAGTGCAAATATGTCATTCTTCCTTTATTTGGATTGTTGCCCTATAAAGGACTACCAACTGGTAAAGTTTATTTTACTCCCAACCCTGAACTAATAAACTAACTTTAGCCAATGTAGTTGTTAATTTTTGGATAGTATATTTTTTATTATTTGTGATGTTCAAATGTATTGAAAGATATTTTGTTATTACACGTACTGTTTGGATGTATCATTTTAGTGACAGAAGAATTACATTTTACACAGGAATTCTAAGGTTCCCTTTATTTTTCCTTTAATAATAACAGGTACCACAATGTTTAACTTATTTAATGTTCTTATTTTAAGTACAATTTATTTTGATTTTAATTTTACAGTTTAGTAAGATGCTTAAGATGCTTGGTGTTACAGGAGGAAGTGCTTAGTGCTGCTGCCTCACAGCTCCAAGGTCTAACATTGTCTGTTGGAGAGTTTACATGTTTTCCCTGTGTCTGCATGGGTTTTTCTCTCCTTTTTCTTGCCATATCCCAAACACTTGCTGATTAGGTTGAAGTTTCCCATGTTTTTTTCAATGATCCTACAAACCTCGTTTAGATAGGTGGACACTGAAAATGGATGGATGAATAGATGGAAGGAAATGCATAAAAAGAAAAGATAAAAAATGATATTTATAAAATACACAGAACTTTTATAATTTACTTTTCTGAGGCATTTTTAATGGCTTGTAGAAGTATTTGTTGGTCTATACACAAAGCAAAAAACGGAAAATAAAAAGATGTTAATTTAAATTAAAATGACTTCTTATTAAGAAAGGATTGGGAAATAAAAGCCAATGTATACCAGGGTTTTCAACAGTACCAAGTTTCTATAGATAGGTCCTGATTTAAAGATAATTAATTGTTAATTCTAATACTGTATATGTATAAAAATATACACATAAATGTGCTTTAAATAGATTGCATTTTTATGTTCAACCTACTCAGATATTTATTATAAAAATCTTTGCTGCTAGGGGCTTCTGTCCACTGTTCGCTTTGCTCGCCAACCCAGGTTGGGTGCTGGGCACCTGCAATGTCACAAATTAGCTGCTCAGAGGGTGTCAGGGCACCTCTCAATTGGAGAAAGCAATTGTATTTAAAGAGATGGTATATAGGAGAGCATGCAGGGTGTTGAAAGAAGACAGCTTTGTTCTTAGTTATTAGAAATAGAAAATCAGTTGCTTGAGTATTTCATTACAACTGTCTATTTTAAATAGCAATGAATAATAAAATGTTATAAAAAGTAAATAAGTAGCAGCAAAAAAATAAAACTTAGTAAAAAGTTAATAAAAAATTTCATTACATTAACGACTGGTCAAAATCAATATTATGATTTACTTTATCTTCTAACTTACATTTTATAAACATTGCTTTTTTGGAATTCTGTTCGAATATTGTTCAGGATATTTTTCTCTTTCTTGTTTATTGGACGATTCTTTTTGTTCTTTATTCTTATTATATGCAGCTCTTTTTTGTTCGTTATATGTTTTTCAATGTTCATTATCAACTCTTGCTGCTGTTTTTATATTGTGATCTAAAATTCGATGTTATTGAATAGATAATTGGTTTTCTGCCTTGCCATTATAACCAAATGTGTTGAAGGGACAGCTAGCACTACTGAGAGTGTCACAGGTTGGTAAGGAGAGGAGACGTGCAATTGTAACAATTGGGTGAGCAGTGTGGAGGGGAGGGGTCAAGTCTGAATATTGCGGACATGACCGAGAACTTTTTTTAATATAATGGAGAGACTTAAAAAGAAAAAAGCACAATTTTGTATTGGTTTAAGATTTTATTATCCTTTTTAGGTTTTCAATAATTTATTTTGATATCATAAATTTTTTCTGTGGTTTTCTCTGAGTTGAAGTATTTATTTTCCTTATAACTTAGCCTATATGAATACCATATGCAATAAAATAGTTGTGAATTACAGGTGAAATTAGTGATATAGTCATGGCAGATTTCACATTTTGCCAGAAACAATTAATATTCTGTTTAAAAGATTTTTTTCAAAACATTTAACTTTTTATGTAAGTGGACTCATTTTTAAATTCTGTACTAATTATCAGATTTTGATTTTTTTATTTAATGTTTTTGTAAAATAAAAAGATTTGATTTTCTCATAACTTGTGATTCTTATAGTAATAGGCCAATTTGATTGTTTTCTTTTAGGTTTCTGCTTGGCAAAAATCTTCCAGAGGGGAAAAGGATTCAGCTCAGGTAGGATATTTTTGTGTATGTGATGGCATGTTGAAATGTAATAAACATGTACCTTTTCTCATTTTTTTATATTTGAGAAGGCTGCAAATCATGCACTCTTCCTACCTGTTGTTTCTGGTATTATTATTCATTTTATTAATAGAACTTCCACTTCACAGCATTTTATGCAACACAAACACAAAACAACTTGCTATTATATACACAAAAGTGTATCAGCCTCATTTGTTAATACATAAATATTTCTTAAAACAATATAAATTCTAGTCCTCTATTGAAGCTGGCCCATCTGCTTCACTCTGTATTTAATAATGGCATAGGCAATCAGCAAATACAGTACAATACCAGCTGAATACCACAAAGGTCTGACAATATGATTATCATCTGTAGCACTACATCAGCTCCAGAGTCTACCAAGTGCCACAAAAGGATGCTGAGAAGAGAAAGAGAATGGGAATGAGAAAGATAACTAAAATGGTCAATTAGAAGAGCATTTGTATCTCTTTGACATTATGAACATTTACTTATCCGTCTGATGTAACTATATTTTCTATATCTGTTGGTAAAACCACTGGGTAGTAATTCTGTATATTATTCAATAGTTTACTACAGTGGAACCTCGGGTCACAACCATAATTCGTTCCAAAACTCTGGTCGTAACCCGATTTGGTTGTGACGCGAAGTAAGTTCCCCCATAGGATTGTATGTAAATACAATTAAGCTGTTCCAGACCATACGAACTGTTTCTAAATATATATTTTTTAAAGATTTTTAAGCACAAACATAGTTAATTATACCATAGAATGCACAGTGTAATCTATACTAATAAAATGCAAAGCCCTCACTGACTGACTGACTGACTCACTCACTCATCATTAATTCTCCAACTTCCCGTGTAGATAGAAGGCTGAAATTTGGCAGGCTCATTCCTTACAGCTTACTTACAAAAGTTAAGCAGGTTTCATTTCAAAATTATATGCGTAGTGGTCATAACTGAATCCTACTTACGTACATATATGCGGCCATAGCCTGCAGCTTGGTCGCTGTGTGAGGCGGAGTTGCATCCCCCATGACCATGCCTCCCACGTAGTTGGCTGCCTGCCTATATTGCATCCCCCATACCCACGCCTCCCACGTAATTGAGTGCCTGCCCATATAAGGCCGTCCATCAGCAGCAATCCAATAGACACGCTGCCGCTAAATATTCGCAGGCAAATCAAAAAGTTAATACCGGGAATGCCTGTTAAACATCTTAGATTCACAAGTAGCGATTTGGGTGGTGAGATGTCTATCAAGGTGATCACTGTAATATTTGTATGTCATTGAAATGTATTATTATCAGGCATGGTTTAGGCACCTATGTCATCAGGAAGGCACCAGAAAAAAGGGACCTCAAGGTTACTATTATGGAAGTTAATTTAGAGCACTGATGCTGTTAATGTAAGAGCTGTAATAAATAAAGTTCCCCTGCATACTTTAAAAGAAAGTCTCGCCATCATTTCATTTTTCACAATTTGTGAAAACAAGACATGGTGTCAGAATAGAGGACAGTCATGGATTTTGTTGGAGTTCCCTCACCATGAATTGACTGGGATTCTCTTAACCTGCCGGGGAATGGAAAAAGTTCCGACAGCATGTGGAACTGATGTTTTCTGGCCCGCTAAAAGGCAAAGACGAGAGTGAGAAATGCAGCTACCTGCTCCTCTGCTGGGGAAAAAGGAAGGGACATTTTTAACACATGGACTCTCACCATGAAGCCAAGGTACTGAAAACTTATTATGACCGTTTTGAGGCGTTTGTCATGCCTAAGACGAATACGATATTCGCGAGTTATAAATTTTGACTTGGGGTATAAACAAGACTTTTGATCACTTTGTAACGGAGTTAGAATTGCTGGTGAAAGACTGTGCTTATGCAAACCAAGATGAAATGGTCAGGGATAGACTAGTGTTTGGCACAAACTCAGCGAAAGTGTGAGAGAAACTTTTTAGTGCTGGGTCTTAGCTAACATTAAATAAAGCCATGGACATCGCAAGATCTCACGAGATAGCACAAGCACAGCTGAGAACCTTCGATGCATGTACTCCGAGCGGCTCATGTGAACGCAGTATGCAGGCAACAAGCAAGAGCTCCAAAGAGTGCTGAACAAAAAACGCATTACACAATTGAGAAGGCAGCAAAAGAATATGAAGTGAGTGACGTATACAAGCATATTCATAAGTGCAGCTACTGCGGAAACAAAGCACACGGTGGAAAAAGTCAATGTCCAGCTAAAGGAAGACAGTGTAAAAAATGTGGTAAATTGAACCACTTTGCTAAAGTTTGCAGGACTGGGAAAGGTAAACCCGTGCATGCAGTGTGTGATGTCTCAGATAAAGAGGAAGGCGAGCTGTTTATTGATGTGGTAAGAAAGGAACAACCCTCTGAAGCTGAACAAGCCTTTGTAGACATATCAATAGGAAAGCAAGGTGTAAAGCTTAAGTTTAAATTAAGTTCATAGACACGCTGCCACTAAATACTCGCAGGCAAATCCACAACTTATTCCCGGGAATGCCTGTTAAACATCTTAGATTCATGAGTACCGATTTGGGTGGTGAACACTTCGATGAATGAAACCTGTTATCTTTACAACGGTTGACAAACACGGAATGTAACTTGAATACAACACATCCTCCAAATATGAACCTGATTGAAAGAAATAATGATAATCAAATTCTTGATGACAGCAACACTCATAACAGTCACAAAACAATTACATTGACAATCATGTTACGTTATTTTTAAAATGTGTCCTTTTCTTTTTCATAACTTCTTTAACACACTATTTCTCCGCTGCGAAATGCGGGTATTTTGCTCGTAGTAAACTAAATGTAAAAACATTGAATAACACTGAGATAAACACCCAGGCTCCCTGCTCAGCAGCTCGCTCGCTCTCACTTTCTCGCTTTCGCGCTCTCTCTCTCTCACTCTCGCGCTCTCTCTCGCTGTCTCTCTCTCTCTCTCCTGCACCGGCTTTCTACTCCTGCTTCTTGCCTTCTCCTGCAACCTCCCGCTCTTTCCTGTTCTCTTCTTTTTCCCTTTAGCCGATACGTGCTTCTATTTATGAAGAGGTGTGGTAGTCATGGCAGTCAGCAACTCCTGGGAACAATTACGGATGCAGACTACTTCTCATCTGTGCACTTAGGTGAGAAATGCCGGCATCACGAACTCCTCAGGAACTGCTTCGGCTACACACCACCACGCCCCCTCGCTAAGCTGCGAGTGTGGTGATTATTTAATTAAACTGGCCTTTTTGACGGGAGCTGTGGACCCGCTATACCACAAGAGGAAGCTGGCTTGAGAGGAGGTTACAGTTATGAGGGAGAGTCCCTCTGCGTGATGCACCGAGAACAATGTACAGTACAGGGAGAGACTGAAC
This sequence comes from Polypterus senegalus, assembly GCF_016835505.1. NCBI lineage: Eukaryota > Metazoa > Chordata > Cladistia > Polypteriformes > Polypteridae > Polypterus > Polypterus senegalus. The sequence continues at coordinate 53,612,751 of NC_053161.1, forward strand.
ACATGCAGAAATCATAGGCACGTACGAACCAGAAGGGAAATGAAATAGAGCACAAAGAGTTCACAGGGAGAGACTGAACCCGTGCGGAAATCATCGGCGCATACGAACTGGAAGGGAAACTGGCTTGTTCGTCAACCGAGTGTATGGTCATGAACAGATGCAAAAGTTTGGCGAACTTTTTTGTCGTAACCCGATTTGTACGTGCTCAGAGACGTTCATGAACCGAGGTTCCACTGTATTAGGGAGGCTGTTTAACCCCAGTCTCTTGGGGTAAAATGTGATTCTTATGACAAGAATACACATCTGCGTTCAAATTTCTTAAATCTTGGTAGTGGAAATTAGCAAAATCTGCTGCTAAAAAGCCTATGTCCACAAGGGTTATCTCTAAAAACTGACTCCAGTTTCCTCCAGTCCATGTACTGTCAGTGTTTGGGGTGCGACTGACGTGACATTTTGATGGCTAACAAGATTTTACTGAATTTGTTAAGACAATATTAACAGTAACATTTCAAAATGAATGTGTTAAGAATAATGTTTGATTCAGTATTGTGATCCATATAAATTCTACTATGGCATGTTTGTCATTTACAATATGTATTTTTAACTTGCTTTTGGAAGGGTGGAATGGGTGGAGAAATTTCTAACAGACAGGTATCAGCAAGAGTGAAAGGGAAGGTCTACAGAACGGTAGTGAGACCAGCTATGTTATATGGGTTGGAGACGGTGGCACTGACCAGAAAGCAGGAGACAGAGCTGGAGGTGGCAGAGTTAAAGATGCTAAGATTTGCACTGATTGTGACGAGGATGAATAGGATTAGAAATGAGTACATTAGAGGGTCAGCGGTTGGACGGTTGGGAGACAAAGTCAGAGAGGTGAGATTGCGTTGGTTTGGACATGTGCAGAGGAGAGATGCTGGGTATATTGGGAGACAGATGCAAAAGATAGAGCTGCCAGGGAAGAGGAAAAGAGGAAGGCCTAAGCGAAGGTTTATGGATGTGGTGAGAGAGGACATGCAGGTGATGGGTGTAACAGAACAAGCTGGGAGAACATTGTGCACGCAGGCTGCTTGCTGCTTGTCTTGATCGGCACATTTACAAGACAAAAGACACTGACGGAGGGGTGTGAAAGGATTTAAGGTGGACCGGATTTACGAGTTTTTTCGTAGGGTTTGGTAATTCTAGTGTTAAGAAATCTCTAAAAAAAAAAAAAAAAGCCACCACTTCAAATGTATCAGATGTGATGGACAGCCTGGCCGGGATGCCTGTTGGAAGGGCTGTGGGAAAGGTCATGCACAGGGCATTATCTCCCGTGGAGTGCTGGATGGCAGACTCCAACTGTAATACACATGATGGAGCAAAGCAATATTAAAGTAAGTTCACACAGTGCTTGTTGCTAATGGGGTACTGTTCTAAACCAAAACTTAATATAGCTTTGCACATACCCTCCCAGCCCCTGACCTTTGTTACTTGCATACTTTGCACCTTAAATATTTAAAATAGAACACAGTGGTAGTTTTATTTTCTGGCCAAACAAACTACAGACTAGCAAAGCCCGACGAAGTACCAGATGTTTTAAATCTTTGATCCATATAATATTTTTCTAAACAAAAACAATTTGATGAAAGCAAAATACCCAATTCTTAATGTACATTTGGTGTTGTTTTTAAAGACAGCACTTATAGTGCACCAGCCTTCTATATATTAACCACCTTCTAAATCCTAGCTCATACCTGATACATTTGCGCTGGTTGCAAATGCAGCATCACAACAGTCAGAGAATGTACTGTTCTGTCTGCAGAGAACATCCAGAAACCAGAAATAAGTGTTGCCCACTGTTTTCAGGAAAGCTAATTTTACTAATTAAAAGGTGAGAAAGCACAGTAACAATAGACTGCTTACTGTACTAGCCTGCAAATTCTAGCAAAGGGTGAAAGAGTGCTGAGTCATTTCATGAAATGTGTAACTTGCAAACAAAAATGTACACTGATGCTGCAGGAAACTCTTTTCAGCAGACAGAGCTTACTCATATAAATCTGGGCTACTAGAAAGCGTACCTGCACTACCAGGTTCGCAAAGATGGTATCCCAGTAGACTACAATATTGAATTACAATTTTGCAACCCCCATATTGTAATGGGAGTTAGTTTTGCTCTTTGTTTTCTGCAGCTAGTTTTCTACCTTCAAAACACAAAACAGTTTCATATGATCACATAACCTGTTAGTACTCCTTCTGTCTGCTTACAAACTGAGATTGAAGTATAGTCATATCAAAAAGTTTGGGATCCCCCTCTCAGCCTGCATAATAATTTACTTTCAACAAAAAAGATAACAGTGGTATGTCTTTCATTTCCTAGGAACATCCGAGTACTGGGGGATTTTCCGAACAAAGATTTTTAGTGAGGCAGTATTTAGTTGTGTGAAATTAAATCAAATATGAAAAACTGTCTGTGCAAAAATTTGGGCAGCCTTGTAATTTTGCTGATTTGAATGCATTTAACTGCTCAATACTGATGACTTGCAACACCAAAATGGTTAGATTAAACTTCCGGGTATGGTGGCAAGGTGAGCAGACGCGTTTTCCTCGTGCTTAATTGCTTTTCAATAAATCCTGCATAATATTCCAGAGAGAGGTCATATAAAGAAACAAAATTGTAAGCACAAGAGTAAACTACTTCAAACATGCCAAAAAAAGCGGCTAAGGAGAAGAAAACGATGGAGAGCTGCGAGGATGCAGGTCAGGAGCTAGCTGAAGGGGAGCCATGCTCAACGGAGCAGGCACACACAGACGTGTCCGCGGACGCTGAACAAGTTATAAACATGGAAAATCCATCAATAAAGGACTTCATGCTTGCCATAACCTCATTCAAACAAGACTTTAACACAAAAATTGACAGTGTACTGACGGAAATAAGAATTGTCCAAAAGGACGTGAAAGACTGTAGTGGGCGTATCATGGAGGCCGAAAGGCGAATATCTACGGCAGAAGACGAAGTTACAAAACCTGAAAGTAACTATCGAAAAACTTGAAAACAAGACAGAAAACCTCAATAACAAAGTCGAAGACTTAGAAGGGAGGAGTAGACGTAATAACCTGCGTGTACTGGGCATACCCGAGAAAGTAGAAGGCAATGATACCTGTTCCTTTATGGAAAAATGGATAGCGGATACTCTGAAGATAACGCCGCCGGTTTTGGAGAGAGCGCACCGGATAACAGCGAACCAAAGTTCCACTACGTACCCGAGAACTATCATCATCAAGTGCTTAAACTACAAGGACAGAGAAAATATCTTGAAAGCTGCGCAGATACAGAAAGAGGTGATGTACCAAAACAACAAAATAAGATTTCTTCCTGACCTGCCAACGGAGGTGTATAAGCGACAGAGGAGTTACGACGGAGTGAGGAAGCGGTTACGGGAACTCGGTCTGGACAGGCACCGGGTAATATACCCCGCACGGCTCCTGCTGACCAACGATGACCGTACTGTCATCTTCAATACGCCAACGGACGTGAATAAGTACATCAAGAAACTGGAGCCAGTGACTGAGGATGATTAAATTAAGTGTGACTTGATGAGAACTTTTATTGAACTTATTTATTGAACTTAAAATCTTGTCAGATGAGGCTGCTGGAAACTAAGAGGTATGTAGGGCCTAAATTTGCTGGAAACATGACATTGTACTACTTACAGACTTGAGTCTCTTAGAATACTAATATAAAGCGTTAAATAAGTACTGTTTAAAGATATATTTTATTTAGTTTTCTCTTTTGTTTTCTTCCTAAAGTGCAATTAGGTGCTTCGTATGTGAGAGCTGAAAAGTACGTGCATGTAGTATAACATATTTTATTTTCAGCTGATAGATAAAATATCTTATCTGGATTTTTTTTTACCATAGACAAGTAATTGAGCTGAGTTTTGGCTTACAGGAGAATAGTTCCTCAGTATAGTGTGGACCTATTCCTGATAATGGAGGGAAGTTACTTAGGGGTTTTGGGGAGCCTGTATGTTCTAGGGAATCAGGCCTGGGTTCTGGGTGGGTTGCTCTCTTCCTTTTCGTTTTGGGTTTTATTTCAAATGGTACCCTTTATAGGTTCTTATTGTTATTCTTGCACTAAGGAAATTTACCTTTATTTATGTTAATTATGACATTATAAAAATGACAGACGTTTTGGTTGAATGTGTATCTTGGAATTGTAGAGGCCTACGTAAACTAACTAAAATAAAACAAGTAATGGATAGAATAAAACAGATAAGAGCCAAAATTGTGTTCCTGCAGGAAACACACATGTTAGATCATGAGATAATCAAAATTAAGCGTAGATGGCCGGGTCAGGTATTGTCTTCAGCGTACTGTTCAATTCCAGAGGAGTTATAATTATGATTCATAAGTCTATTCCTTTGCATTGATAAAATAACTAAAGACCCCAAAGGTAGATTTTTGATTGTACAGGGAAACATTCTATCAACTCGGATTAATCTGATTAATGTATATGGACCTAATGATGATAACGCAGATTTTTATAATGATTTATTTTTGAGAATCTCCACAATGCCCGGAAAACACATTATGGCAGGTGATTTCAATTGTGTTTTGCAACCCAATAAGGACCGGTCAACTGGTAAGGATCATACCCATGTAAGGTCTAGAAAAGCTTTACAATATTTTATAAAGGAACTTAACTTGGTGGATATTTGGAGGGCTCAAAACCCAATAAAAAGGGAATATTCATGTTGGTCGAGTACTTCTAAAGGGTACTCAAGAATAGATTACTTTCTGATTTCAGCTGAACTAATTTCATGTATCAGAAATTGTCAATATAGTAGTATTCTTATTTCGGACCATGCTCTTGTATCTTTGACATACGTTGTACCAAAGTTTTTTTATAATCGTACTAAATGGAGATTTCAAATACAATGGATGCAAGACAAAAGATTTCTTGAATTCTTAGAGGATCAAATTGATTACTGTTTTGAACATAACACTACCCAAACATCAGCTATAATCAGATGGGAAGCCTTTAAAGCCTTTATACGAGGACAAATTATAAGTTATACGATTAGGAAGACAAAAGAGAAACAGGAGAAATATAAAACACTTGAAACAAAAATTCGCTTACTCGAGGAAAAAAGTTTACAAGCAGGCCAAAATACTGATGATGTTTTAAAAGAATTGCTATTGTTAAGAACCCAATATAATGAAAAAACACATGAAAAAGCAGCAGCTAATTTAGTAAGATTAAAGCAGCAATTTTATGATCAGGGAGAAAAACTAGGCAGACTTCTTGCTTGGCGATAAAACAACAGGAATTAGAGAGAGCAATTATCAGTATTGAAGATGAAAATGGAAATATGACTGTAGACCCGTTGGAAATTAATAAAGCGTTTAGAAACTTCTACGAAAAACTATATTGTTCTGAATGTAAGGCCACGACTGATGCTCACTCCGCGTTTCTTGATAACCTCAACATTCCTAAAATATCTGAGGAACTTAAAATTAAATTAGATGGTGAGATTACGACAGTTGAAATTACGGAGGCTATAAAGACATTAAAAGGTGGTAAAACAGCAGGACCTGATGTCCTGCCCATCGACTTATATAAATATTTCAGTGATAAAATGGTTAAGCCACTCTATGATATGTATATAGAATGTTATAATAATGTCTGTCTTCCTAAGTCTATGAGAGAGGCTTTAATCATTCTTTTACCAAAACCAGGAAAACCGAATACAAAGTGTGGAAATATGCGTCCTATTAGTCTGATAAACACAGATACCAAAATAATATGTAAATCTTGGCAAAAAGGCTAGAGACTGTACTCCCGGGCATTGTGGGTGATGATCAGAACGGGTTCATTAAGAATAGACAGGGATTTCACAACGTAAGACGTGTTTTAAATATTTTGCATAGCCAAAAAGAGGAAAAGGATACTGCTCTTCTATCGCTCGACGCGGAGAAGGCTTTTGATAGGATCGAATGGGCTTATCTCTTTGACGTTCTCGTAAAATTCGGATTTGGAAAATCATTTTTACATTGGAACAAATTATTACACTCCAACCCAATGGCTGAAGTTTTAACCAATGAGATGATTTCTGAGCCTTTTAATATTACAAGAGGTTGCCCTCAAGGCTCACCATTGTCCCCTCTTTTATTCATTTTGGCTATAGAACCGCTAGCAATAGCCGTAAGAGCGAAGAACCACATACAAGGGATTAAACTAGGTGGCAAGGAACATAAAATAGCTTTATTTGCTGATGATGTAGTGGTATTCCTAAAACAATTAAACGCCTCTCTTCCAGCACTTTTAGATCTGATCGATCAATTCGGAAATATATCGGGTTATAAAGTGAACACATCAAAATCATCGTTACTGCTGCTGAATAAAGATAGCTGTCCAAATACATCACATTTATTTACCTTGAAAATATCACCCAGCTTTACATATTTGGGTATCAAAATTGTTCCCCAATTAGAAAATATAATTTCTACAAATTATAATGTTATAATGGAATCAACATTTAAAGATCTGGAGAGATGGTTATCTTTACCAATTTCATTGATAGGAAGGATAAATATATTGAAGATGAACATTTTGCCTAAATTCATGTATTTATTCCAAAATATCCCCTTGGCGCCACCAGCTGGAATGTTCTCAAAGATTAATTCATTATTCAGGAAATTTATTTGGAACAAGAAATGCCCTCGAGTTCGTCTCTCTCTTCTCTATCTTCCATTTGACACTGGAGGGTTAAAATGTCCCAACCTGTACTGGTACTATTTAGCTGCACAATTAAGAACAATAATGTTTTATTTTTCCTCTGGAAATAAACCATCCTGGGTGGATATGGAGTCATGTGGTTTTGCGTTACCTTTAAACTTGTATATATATTCAGATAAAATTAAACAACTGAAAACAGTCACCAAGCATCCCATAGTTTGTAATATGATTGGAGTATGGTGTGAAGTTAGAGAATACATGAAAATAGATGACTCTTTATCCCAGTATAGTCCCATTTGGGGCAACACATTATTCAAACCAGGCACGAAGGACTCAGGATTCTGGTTGTGGGCTGAAAAGGGATTAAGCAAAATTAGTGATCTTTTTGAGGAGGGAACGTTGATGTCATTTGAGCAGATATCTAATAAGTATAATATTCCAAGAAAACATTTCTTTAAATATTTACAGATAAGGAGCTTTGTTCTTTCTAGGCAGAATCAAGCACTAAACTTGCCAGTACTTTCTTCTTTGGAGGAATTAATTACTAAGAAATGCAATAATAAAGGATTAATATCAGTTTTTTACAACTGGCTTGTATCAGGGTCTACTGAATCAACAACACCGAAACTTGAATTATGGAAGACGGGATTGAACGAGGATATATCTGAGGATGAATGGAGACAAGTTTGTAAAAATTCTCAGAAACAGTTAGGGAGCGTTAGCTTAAAACTACTTCAATATAACTGGTTGATGCAGACTTATATAACTCCTGTCAAAATAAATAGGTTTAATAAAAATATTCCTGATACATGTTTCAAATGTAGAGAGGCACAGGGTTCATTTGTGCATTGTGCTTGGGAATGTAACATTATTAGAGACTTTTGGGTGGAAGTGATTAATATTACAAAGATAATTGTACCCTTGAATATTCCCTTAGATGCAAAAATGATTTTGCTACATTTATATCCAAAGAACCTTAAACTAAATCTTCAGCAGCGCAAATTCATAGACTATGCTATATTACAAGCTAAAAAAACGATAGCTCTTAACTGGAAAAGGCCTGATCCGCCATCTATTGGAACTTGGATTAATGCCATGGCACAGTGTATGGTCATGGAAAAAGTAACATATTTTATTAAAAACAAAATGGATGTATATGAAGAAATATGGAAGCCGTTTAAGTACTACATTAACAACAATAATATTGGTCATTTATTACAAGAGGTGTAACTATGTATAATTTTTTATTATTTTTTTTTGGAAAAGGTAACTTTTATGTGTAAAGTACAGTAATGTATATTTGGTTTTTGGGTACCTTGCAATATTTGTTTTGCATTTAAATTGTCTCGTGTAAAAGAATTCTTTGTATATCTATAGGGGAGAAGAGAGTGATGTTCTCTTGTTGGGGTGGGAAATAATTGTGACGAAATGGAAATTTGTTTCTATGCTACCTGTTTTGTATAATTAAAAACAGTAAACACATTGTTAAAAAAAAAAAAAATGGTTAGATTAGCTCCTTAAGCCTTGAACTTCATAGACAGGTGTGTCCAATCATGAGAAAAGGTATTTAAGGTGGTCAACTGCAAGTTGTGCTTCCCTTTGACTCTCCTTTGAAGAGTGACAGAATGGGATCCTCCAAGCAGCTCTCAAAAGATCTGAAAACAAAGATTGTTCAGTATCATGGTTTAGGGGAAGGCTCCAAAAAACTGTATCAGAGGTTTAAACTGTCAGTTTCAACTGTAAGGAATGTATTCAGGAAATGGAAGGCCACAGGCACAGCTGCTGTTAAACCCAGGTCTGGCAGGCCAAGAAAAATACAGGAGCGGCCTATGCACAGGATTGTGAAAATGGTTACAGACAACCCACAGATCACCTCCAAAGACCTGCAAGAACATCTTGCTGCAGATGGTGTATGTGTACATTGTTCTACAACTCAGCGCAATTTGCACAAAGAACATCTGTATGGCAGGGTGATGAGAAAGAAGCCCTTTCTGCACTCACGCCACAAACAGAGTCGCATGTTGTATGCAAATGCTCATTTAGACAAGCCAGATTCATTTTGGAACAAAGTGCTTCGGACTGATGAGACAAAATGAGTTATTTGGTCATAACCAAAAGCGCTTTGCATGGCGGAAGAATACCAAATTCCAAGAAAAACACCTTTTACCTACTGTCAAATTTGGTGGAGGTTCCATCATGCTGTGGGCCTGTGTGACTAGCTCAGGGACTGGGACCCTTGTTAAAGTCAAGGGTCAGAAGAATTCAATCCAATATCAACAAATTCTTCAAGCATCAACCACTAAGTTGAAGTTACGCAGGGGTGGATATTCCAACAAGACAATGACTCAAAACACAGTTCGAAATCTACAAAGGCATTCAGGCGGAGGGAGAAGAACAATGTTCTAGAATGGCCATCACAGTCCCCTGACTTGAATATACAATACAATACAGCTTATTTTTGTATAGCTCAAAATCACACAGGAAGTGCCGCAATAGGCTTTAACAGGCCCTGCCTCTTGACAGCCCCCCGGCCTTGACTCTCTGAGAAGACAAGGAAAAACTCCCAAAAAAAAAACCTTGTAGGGAAAAATGGAAGAAACCTTGGGAAAGGCAGTTCAAAGAGATATCATCATAAATCAATGGGATGATTTGAAGCAGGCTGTCTATGCTTGGCAGCCATCAAATTTAACTGAACTGGAGAGATTTTGTATGGAAGAATGGTCAAAAATACCTCCATCCAGAATCCAGACACTCATCAAAGGCTATAGGACGTGTCTGGAGGCTGTTATATTTGCAAAAAAAGGCTCAACTAAGTATTGATGTAATTTCTCTGTTGGGGTGCCCAAATTTATGCATCTGTCTAAATTTTGCTATGATGCATATTGCATATTTTCTGTTAATCCAATAAACTTAATGTCACTGCTGAAATACTGTTTTCCATAAGGCATATCATATATTAAATGGAAGTTGCTGCTTTCAAAGCTCAGCCAATGATAAACAAAAATCTAAAGAATTAAGAGGGGTTCCCAAACTTTTTCATATGAGGAGCTGCCAATAGCAGTGGTACAAGGCTTAGCTAAAGAAGCGTAAGATAAATTCTACAACTGCTTTGATTCTGTAAATTGGGACATAATAAGGGATTCCTAGTGGGTTGGATAATGGATGGATAAGGGATTCCTCATTAGATCAGGATGAGTATGCATTTGTCATAATGGGATTCATCAAAAAATGTGTGGATGACTGCGAGCCTGTGAAAACAATTTCCAAATTAAGAAACCATGGATTACCACTGTCATCAGGAATTTTCTAAAGGCGTACATCAATGCTTTGCAAAATACTGACATTAAAACATATAAGAAATGCGGATACAAATCCGGAAAAGCAATGGATATGGTTGAGCATCAGTATGGGAATAAACGTAAAATGGAATTTAGCAGCTGTAACAATTTGAGTTAACCTTTTTGAGGGATTAAGGATGTTTAAGGACTACAAAGTAAAAGTTTTATTTTTGTGTTGTTATGAAATAAAAAGTAATGTTTTCTTTTCCTGTTTTGATCACAAGAGCTAGAGTACCTTTCAATTGCTTACTGTGGATGTCATATGAAAAATGTTGCATGCTTAGTATACTTTTTATTTATTTATTTGTTTGTTTACTAATTTATTTATTTATTTCTGTTTTTATCAGCTGTTCTGAGAAGGTTTGCAAATATGAATTTCACTGTACTATGCACATATGACAATATACTTGACTTGGTTTAAATGTTCACAGACTGATCATGTGCAATAAATGCAAACGAAAGAACAAACCAAATCAGCTAACCATAATCACACAATAAAAATGGTATGGTATACTGGCCTGTCATAGTTTATAATCAGAGCTCCCTTATCTCCTCATATTTACTTGTTTATAGTAATGTGCATGCTGCTCATTCTGAAAGTTGGAAATTAATGCTTACAGTATAATAAGAATATATTATCAAATAAATTAATTAAATACATTTTCCCAACTTCTGTGGTGTCATTGCCTAGTTTTTCACATGCCAGTGTGTTTGCGACCTACCTTCCCCGTTCTGTGAATTTAGTGCAACCTGCTTCTTCCTTGGTGAATTTAATATGATCATCAAAGCGGACGGGGGTCCTGTGCAATCACCAGGGGCCTCATGTATAAACGGTGCGTACGCACAGAAATGTTGCGTAAGAACTTTTCCACGTTCAAATCGCGATGTATAAAACCTACACTTGGCGTAAAGCCACGCACTTTTCCACGGTACCTCATGCCTTGTCGTACGCAAGTTCTCTGCTCGGTTTTGCAAACTGGCGGCACCCAGCGTCAAAGCAATGGTACTGTTCTTGTGTGATTACTCTTTATTTTCATGGCCGCGCTTTATTATATATATATATGTGTATATATATATATATATATACATATATATATATATATATACTGTAGCACTGGAGGAGTCTTTTAAGATTTCGAGAACTCTGCCGCACCTCTCCGTTGTCGGCTAGCGCTTGCCAGCGCCATGCACGAACTGCACCCAGCTCTTTAAGAAAGAGAACACTCGTGCCCCATACACCGCACGACTCGAGTGTCTCGGTAGTTTGCTTAGATAACATCTTAGCAAATAAACAGCTCTGTCCTGTTGTATCTTTTATTACAGAAGATAGTCAGAAACAAAAGCTCAACATTATTGCTGCCATTGCCAAGGTCAAGCACGAAGACACATTTCAATAAATTGGTACTTTTACAAAATAAATAACCCCGGACGGCGATAACCCAAACCCACCCAACCAATTAAATACAAACACACCATTATTTACAACACAAATGACAATACGTGAAATTCGACATACAATAAGCTTTTTATAAATTACCCATAATTTCCGCAAATTATTTACATAAATTACCCATGAGGCGCCACTCCGCCAGCGCTTGCTGCCGGGTTGTTACACAGCCCCTCCTAAGAGGGTTAGTGTCCCCACAACCCTACTCATCACAGATAAAATCACGTAAATGTCCTGGCCGCCGACGGACACGCTTTGTCCTGCCAGAGGTGCCATCACTGGTGTCGGGCTCAGTCCTGTCACTGTCTGACTCGGTGCCGGGGGTGGAGGTTGGAGAACCGCTTATATTTTCGAAGTTGTTGTTGCTCTGGGGCCAGTGGGTGGTATGGTGCTAAACGGTCCTTGTGCAGCACCACCCGCCTGCCTCGCCCAGGCATTCGACTCGAAAACTACCTCCGATATTTTGTCCAATATTTCTCCCGGTCCTTGCCAATGGTGGGCTAGTTTTGGGGACAATCCCGTTTCCGTTCGCGGGCAAAATACCCACACTTTGTCCCCTGGCTTCAGCGCCGGGCCATGAGCCCGAGTCATAAGCCCGTTTTGGCGTGCTCCAGCTCCCTCCAGGGCCTCCCTGGCCAGTCGATGAACGGTGTCCAGCCGCTCTTTTAGCCGTCTAAAATAATCCATTTCGGGCCCACCAATAATCTCAGGCTCAGGGGGTGAGCCAAACACTAAATCCACCGGCGTGCGAAGTTCCCTTCCAAACATCAGCCCCGCTGGCGTGCATTGGCTCGACTCCTGCACTGCTGTCCGATATGCCCATAGGACCAAAGGCAGATGTTGGTCCCAGTCCCGCTGGTGTTGACTGGTCAGAATTGCCAGTTGAGTGGCCAGGGTGCGATTAAATCGCTCGACCAATCCATCACTTTGTGGGTGAAGGGGTGGTCGGGTCTTTTCACCCCAGTCGCTGACACACCTCTGAACAAACGGCTCTCAAAGTTCCGCCCCTGATCGCTGTGGAGCTCGTCCGGAACTCCAAATCGAGTGAACATTTCATCCACGAGTTTTTGGGCAGCTGTGGGGCACTCTGATCCGAACTGCATACGCCTCTGGCCATTTGGTAAAGTAGTCCATTGCTACCAAAACGTAGCGATTTCCGGCTTCCGTTACAGGAAAAGGACCCAGTATGTCCACGCCAATTCTCTCCATGGGTGCCCGACCAGGTATCGTTGCAATGGCGCTGAGAGCGTTGACCAGGTCCTTTTGTGCAGTGCAGACGTCACAGCAGTGGGCGTGTAGCTCTGCGTCTTGCCGACACCCGGGCCAATAAAACCGCTGCCGTAGTCGGCGCAATGTCTTAGCGTTCCCGTAATGTCCGGATCCAGCCGCTCCGTGGACCCATCGGAGGACCTCGGCGCGCAAAGCCTGGGGAACCAGTAGTTGTAGCCGGTCAATTCCTCCCCCGGGTGCGTGCCACCGCCTGTAGATGCGCCATCGTGCAACTCCAAGTTGCCCAACTGAGAGTGGAGTATTTTGAGTTCAGGCCCCTGTGGCGACACGGTTTGCCAGTCGGGGCGTTCTTGTGTCTCCAACCAGCCCTTTACCTTTTCTAGTGCTTGATCGTTCGCCTGTAACTGCCTCAATTGGTCAATAGTGTACGGCTCCCCTACTCCAACAGTGTCATCTATCCTTGCGGATGCGGACGATGGCCCCAGCCCCCTTTCTTCCTGTCGGCGGCAATATCGACATTCATTGCTGAGGCATGGGCGCCTGGAGAGGGCATCAGCGTTGGCATGCTGCCGTCCCGGTCGGTGCTGTATCTCAAAGTCATATTCTTGTAGAATCTCCATCCACCTTGCCACCTGGCCCTCTGGTTGCCTGAAATTCAACATCCAGGTGAGGCTAGCATGGTCAGTCCGCAGTGTGAACCTAGTGCCCAATAGGTAGGGCCGAAAGTGCCGTGCCGCTAGGATCACTGCCAACAGTTCCCGCCGAGTGACACAGTAATTCCTCTCCGTCGACTGAGGCTGCAGCTGTAATAAGCTATCACTCTTTCTCCAGCCTCCCCCTTCTGTGAGAGCACGGCCCCAATCCCCACATTGCTAGCGTCAGTGTCCACCACAAAAGGTTGGTTGGGGTCAGGGTACGCCAGGACCGCGCTGACGAGGGCAGCCTTTAACTGTTGGAAGGCGGCTGTGCAATCCTCCGTCCACCCAAACTGTTGGCCCTTACGTTAGTCGGTGCAAAGGGCTGGCAATGGTCGCAAAGTTTTTCTGAATCTTCGGTAGTAGGAGGCTAAACCCAAAAGCTCCGCAGTTCAGTGATATTGGCTGGTGGGGCCAGTTGCTCACGGCAGTCACCTTCGCGGGGTCTGTAGCCACCCCACTCTCGCTGATTACGTGCCCTAGAAACTGAGTCTGTCGGGCGAGAAGATTGCATTTCTCAGGGTTTAACCGCAACCCGGCGCTACGAATGGCGGTCAGGACCTCCCTTAAATTGTGCACCGCCTGGTCAAAGTCTCTGGCATGAATCAGCAGGTCATCTAAATAGACCACACAGCGGGTTCGGGAATGTCTTTAGGACCCGCTCCATTAGTCTTTCAAGCGTGGCGGCGATTACAAAGTCCAAACGGCATTACCTTAAACTGCCACAGCCCTTGTCCGATGGTGAATGCAGTTTTGGGTCGGTCCTCTGCTGCCAGTTCTACCTGCCAATATCCACTGCGCAAGTCCAAAGTGCTGAACCAACGGGATCCAGCCACATAGTCCAATGCATCATCGATGCGAGGCAATGGGTAAGAGTCTTTTCGGTGACTGCATTTAATTTACGAAAGTCCACACAAGGCGCCAACCCCGTTTTCTTCCGCACCATGACCATGGGTGCGGCCCAGGACTGTCAGAAGGCTCAATGATGTCGTTGGTTACCATCTCGCGAATCAATTCTTCGCAGCTTGGCGCTTTGCAAGAGGCAATCTGTGGGGCGCAACCGAATGGGGCGGCGTGGCCAGTGTCAATGTGGTGTTTGACTAACGAGGTTCTGGTGCAGTCCTCTTCTCGAGCCGCAAAAGGTCCACAAAGTCGTTCAATACTTTCTGGAGTTGCTCCTGCTGTGGCGTGCTCAGCTGTTCACCACTTCGATGGCCCAATTCTTCCACAGCAGCAACCGTCTCAGTGGATGGGTGGTCGTGTGAGGAAAACCGTTGGGGAGCACTGGTCTGAGCTGCAATACTCTCCTGGGGGTCTCTTCAGTCCCTGCATCTTCCGAACAACGGTCGGGAGCGGTGAGCCGTGGTGTCCAGGCAAATCCAAGCTAACAGCCCTTCCAGGATGATTCCAGCCCGATTGGGCGACACAGTCTCATTACCTACGCGAGGATGGCCCTGGACACATCAACACATGCTCCCCAGTGGGCCAGCAAGTCTAACCCAATTATGCATTTGTCTTTAATGTCCATGAGCCAGAATTGGCTGGTCTGGCTCGTCCCTACTACTACAGTCAATAGTTTCTTTCCGGGCATTTTTGTCCGTTCACCCGTAAACCGCGCAGTTCGATGTTAGAAGGAGTCCAGTCTTTGGAAGAGGACCAGCTGTTTCGGCAACACTCCTCTCTGTAATAGACAAATAGTGGACCCGTGTCCACTAAGGCACTGCATGGCCGTCCGTCTATAATGCAGTCTAGGTACAGTCCACCTGAAAACCCACAGCCCCACTTTAGGGCATCATTGCGGAGGGATGATGATGGCTGGGCGACTGACCTCCACACCCTCAGGTTGGTCCCTTTCTACCACTCGCTCAACTGCTCGTTAGCGGCTTGGGCGTGATGATTGACGTGCCGGAGACCCAAGCTGTAGTACCTCTTCAGCCCGTTCAGCCTCCCGTAGTGCCTCACTCAAATGTCTGGGCGACAGCAGACAGACGTGCTGACGGAGACGCTCTGGTGTAAGGCCCCGCAGGAAAGCATGAACACTGAGTTCTTCCCTTGCTGCTGTCGAGAAAGTAGGGTAACCTTTCCGTACATAGACCCTGATGTCAGCTGCAAATGCTCCCACACTCTCACCTTCACGCCGATGTCGGTTTGTCAGCTCCTCCCTGTTGTGTTCCGCTGAGGTTCTCTGTCCAAAACGACGGGTGAGAGCATCGGTGAGGGCCTGAAGATCACGACACTCCTCAGGCGGCAGGTCGATGAGTACCTGAAGTGCGGGACCCTCCAAGGCAAGGGCCAAGTGTGTTGCAGCTTCCTCGCAGCTCCAACCATTGTGAAGAGCAGCCAGATCCACTTGTGCAAGGTATGGCTCTAGGGGCGTCAACCCGCTGTATCGTGGCAGCTTAGCGGGTGACCGTGTGGGGAGGACCGGCCGACTGGTGATTTGGGGTGTCGTTGCGGCAGCTACAGGTTCATTCGGCCGTGCCTAGAAGATCGCAACACTGTCCGGGGAATACTGGCACCCTCAGGCCAGTTTGTCCTTTTCTCCGTGCAGTTCTGCTGATCAGGCTCCAACATAACGCTATTTTCGAGATGGCACGCTCTATTTCTTCAAGACTCTGTTCCATGACGGCGTCTTCTTAACAGCCTGGTCTCCCACTTCTGACACCAATGTAGCGACCCGTGGAGGAGTCTTTTAAGATTTCGAGCCGAACTCTGCCGTGCACCTCTCGAAGCTGTCGGCTAGCGGCTTGCCAGCGTCATGCACGCAACTGCACCCAGCTCTTTAAGAAAGAGAACACTCGTGCCCCATACACCGCACGACTCGAGTGTCTCGGTAGTTTGCTTAGATAACATCTTAGCAAATAAACAGCTCTGTCCTGTTGTATCTTTTTATTACAGAAGATAGTCAGAAACAAAAGCTCAACATTATTGCGCGGCCATTGCCAAGGTCAAGCACGAAGACACATTTCAATAAATTGGTACTTTTACAAAATAAATAACCCCGGACGGCGATAACCCAAACCCACCCAACCAATTAAATACAAACACACCATTATTTACAACACAAATGACAATACGTAAATTCCGACATACAATAAGCTTTTTATAAATTACCCATAATTTCCCCGCAAACTATTTACATAAATTACCCATGACGTCACTCCAGCGCTTGCTGCCGGGTTGTTACAATAATATATATATATATATATATATATATATATATATATATATATATATATATATATATATATAGTATGTGTATATATATATATATATATATATATATATATATATATATATATATAGTGTGTGTATATATATATATATAGTGTGTGTATATATATATAGTGATATAATAACGTCACAAGACAAAGTTAAAGTGTTGGGGAATATGCCCTGTATATTGCTGGTGCAATTTCTGTGGTCAAAGTATTGTAAAAAAACATTCAACATTCGACCTTGTGTTGTTTTTGCAATGGCTTTTTAAATCGTAAGAAAATGGCGGCAGGAAATAAATCATAGCTGAAGTGAGTTCCTCTGAACGAGACCGGAATGTGACGTCATCACAAAGAGCCGGAAAGTGGCGTTGTAGAGAAAGTGGATGAGTCGCCATTGTCATAATTCTGGATTGGTGCAGGTATTGTTGTATTATTTATCATCTTTTTTTCTGAAAGGTCAGAGAGAGAGGCATCATTACCACAGTGCAACCCCTATCTGTTAATTCTTCACTCACCTGAGGACATGTTGAATGCATTCTAAGCGCATGTGTGTGACATGGACCGAGAGGTCGAAGGTACGAGAAAGTCTGTCAGCGTTGGCCTGAAGGGATCCCCGACGATAAGTGAT
Source organism: Polypterus senegalus (assembly GCF_016835505.1). Lineage (NCBI taxonomy): Eukaryota > Metazoa > Chordata > Cladistia > Polypteriformes > Polypteridae > Polypterus > Polypterus senegalus. The sequence continues at coordinate 53,630,022 of NC_053161.1, forward strand.
GTTGAATCTGTAAGCTTGCAAATCCAAAAACCACCTGGTAACACGAGGGTTAGACTCTCGACTCAGAGCCATCCACTGTAAAGCGGTATGGTCCGTCACCAGAGTAAACTCTCGTCCCAACAGGTAGTAACGAAGTTGTGTCACCGCCCACTTGATAGCCAAGGCCTCCCTTTCCACCGCAGTATACCGAGTCTCCCGATCCAACAGTTTCTGGCTGAGGAATAAGACAGGATGTTCAGCACCATTGATGCATTGGCTCATAACGGCACCCAATCCTGTGTCCGATGCATTAGTCTGGAGAATAAATGGACAAGAAAAGTCAGATTTCAAAATAGGTGCTGACGTAAGGGCTGACTTAAAGTCACAAAATGCAGCTTCAGTATTCACATCCCATACCACTTTAAAAGGAGCCCTTTTCTTTGTTAAATTTGTAAGAGGTGTGGCCCTCTCGGAAAAAGTAGGTACAAAATGACGGTAATAACTCTCCAAACCCAAGAAACCTTGCACTTGCCTCTTTGTAATCGGACGGGGCCAATTGCCAATGGCATCAATTTTGGAATACTGTGGTTGCACCGTCCCTCCACCTACTAGATAGCCTAAATATTTAGCTTTGTTCAAGCCAAAGAAACATTTCTTTGGGTTGATCCGAAGCCCAGCTTGAACCAGCGTGGTAAGTACAGCCAATATCTGCTTCACATGATCCTTCCAAGTGGCGAAATAAGTGACAATGTCATCCAAATAGGTGACACTGTATGAATTGTGGGGACATAGCAGGGTATCCACCAGACACTGGAAAGTTGCAGGTGCCCCGTGCAAACCAAATGGAAGGACCTTGTAATGCCAGTGTCCACGAGGAGTATTAAAGGCGGTTTTCTCTTTAGCGGAAGACATTAAGGGAATTTGCCAGTACCCTTTCGTCATGTCAAGAGTAGTTAAGAATTGGGCGTTTCCCAGCCTTTCGATAAGATCATACACTCTAGGCATAGGATACGCATCAAATTTAGAAACCTAATTAAGTTGACGTACGATTGGACTAGACCATGGACTATAACTTTCTTCAATAATGTCCATCTCCAGCATACGTCTAATTTCCAACTCCACTTCATTTTTCTTTGCTTCAGGAAGCCTATATGGGCACAACCACCACTGGATCAACAATGTCATGTTGAATCAACTCAGTGCGACCAGGTAGCTCACTAACTACTTCCAAGATGGACAAGATAGCTGATTCCAGCTCAAGTCGTTGTTGCCAAGACAAATTAGAACCAAAATTAAGGGGTTGATATTCAGCAAAAAGGGAGCGTGGATGGCCGGAGAGAGGCTCAGAGTCACTGTCCTTCCACGGTTTCAGCAAATTAATTTGATGAACACACTTGCTTGGCCGACGATTAGGTTGTTTAACTAAATAGTCGACAAGCCCTTTTCGTTCCTTAATTTCATATTGCCCTTGCCAATGAGCCAACAGTTTTGAATGAGAAGTAGGTACGAGCACAATAACACGATCCCCTGGGCGGAATTCCCGAAGGGTGGTGTTACGATTATAATATTGCGACTGAGCTGCTTGAGCTTTTTCCATATGTTCTTTGGGTACTGGCCGGATCTCATTTAATCTGTCGCGCAATTGCGCAATGTTTTCCAAAATATTAGAGGTTGGCAATACCTCTTCTTCCCAACCTTCTTTTAACATATGCAATAAACCCCTGAGATTGTCTTCCGTATAGGAGTTCAAAAGGAGAAAGCCCTGCAGAGGTCTGTGGGACTTCCCGATAAGCAAAGTAAGTAACTGATCCCAGTTTCGACCATCCTCGCTAACTACCTTACGTATCATCTGCTTAAGAGTTTGATTAAATTGTTCTACCAAGCCGTCCGTCTGGGGTGATAGACCGAGGTTTTCAGATGTGAAATGTGCAGTAACTTCGCAACCTCCCTGAACGTCTCCGACGTGAAAGGATTTCCTTGGTCTGTTAAAACCTCTTTGGGAATCCCAACACACGCGAATATCCCTACCAATTCCCGAGTGATTATTTTAGAAGTAGCTGAGTGCAAAGCAACAGCCTCTGGAAATCACATGGCATAATCCACTAGAACCAAAATATATTTATGACCTCAGAGCAAAGGTTCAATGGGTCCTATGAGGTCGATTCCAACTCTTTCAAAGGGAATGTCAATTAAAGGAAGAGGAATAAGAGGAGCACGGTCCCTCCTAGGAATCTGTCGAATCTGACACTCTGGGCACGAAGCACAGAAATGCCGGAGCTCCTCATTTATTCCCGGCCAATAGAATCTGAACTTAATACGTTCTAAAGTTTTATCGGTCCCCAAATGGGCTCCGAGTAAATAAGCATGAGCTAATTCACATACGTAATGACGAAAAGTGTGGGGAATTAATAGTAATGTTCTAATTTCCCCATCATGTTCAGCTACACGATATAACAGATCATTTTTTATAACAAAGTAGGGCATTCGTGGTAAGGGATTTACAGACATCTGTCCGTTTACTGAAACCACTGCATGTATAGCGAACTTTAAGAATTTGTCATTCCATTGCTCCCGTTTAAAGGATGAGGGTGTAATTTTAAATTGTAAAACTAAATCGCTAATGAGATCCTGAGCTACCTCGATGGGAGGAGTTTCAGGCGCAACAGGTCCTGCAAGGAGTGTATTGCCTTTAGTAGTGCCTGAAGTTCCTTCGTCTCCATCTGCTAAACTATCTAATGGGGAATTATGGGAGCTTGTACATGGCGTGGAGGCAGTCGGATTAGTGTCATTTCTATCCACTACCATGCCCTCTTTTAAACCAGGAACAGTATCGTGTATACCACTTTTATTATTCAATCACGTCCCAATATAACTGGAAAGGGTGGATCGGTCATAACTGCCACTACATTGGTCTTCATTACATTATCTACCGTGATTATACAAGAGGCTGCTCTATAATATCGAGTGTCTCCATGTATACATTTTAAACTAATTTTATGATTCCCCCACTGTCGCAGTAAAACATAACGGCAAGCAACAATGGATATGTTACTCCTGGAATCAAACATTGCAGTGTCTTTATAACCATTAACAATTACTGCTCCCGTATACGGAAAAAGATAAAGGAGTGACGATAGCACATTACCTCTCTTCCTTTCCCAATGAGCAATCCATCGGCTCTGGTGATGGGCAAGTAGTAAATAAATGACCCAACCCTCCACACTTGAAACAGCGCAGAGGATTGCTGGGTCTCTCTATCTTCCTTGTGGAGATATCGGGATTAGATCGGGTGGGCTTTGAATAAGGTACACGATCCTGTCGGGTTGAACGCGAGGACTGTTTTGAACCCTCCGATTTACAGGCCACCCAATGACGCTCCACTATCTCGATGAGATTATCCATAGAGGTAACCTCCTGTTTGCGGACCTGCTGGGCGAGTTTCTCAGGCAGAGCATCAGTGAAGGTCTCGATTATTAACAACTCGGCCATACGTTGGGCACTATTAACATCTGGCCTTAGCCATCTGCCCACTTTTTCCCCCTACCTCCTATACTTGGGTACGAATGGATCGTTCGGGGTCAATGCTCGCCATTCTCTCGCCTGCTTTGCCGCCGATACACCGTAGCGTTTAAAAATTTCTCTCTTTAGGAGCACTTAATCGGCAGCCCACTCCTCAGTGAGCTCATAATAAGCCCTCTGCGCCTCCCCCATCAGTTAGGGCACCAGAATGTAAGCCCATTCCGCCTGTGACCATGCATTATGTTTAGCATTGCATTTGAATACCAGAAAGTAGGTTTGTACATCATCATCTTATGTTAGATAGGTTAATAAAGGAGGTACAGACCACGATGTCTCCACTCTTGTTGCTGCTGCCGCTCGAGCTTCTGATTCAGCCAACCGGGTCCTCGTGTCTCCTAATTGCAGCTTCACTTGCTGTAATTCGGCCATCATTGTGTTCAACACTGCGTTCAGGTCTTGTCCCTCTGACATCCTGGAACAATGTATAAATCCTGCCGACTACGCTAATTGTGATATAATAACGTCACAAGACAATGTTATAAAGTGTTGAGGAATATGCCCTGTATATTGCTGGTGCAATTTCTTTGGTCAAAGTATTGTACAAAAAATTCAACATTCGACCTTGTGTTGTTTTTGCAATGGGTTTTTATATCATAAGAAAATGGCAACAGGAAATGAATCATAGCGGAAGTGACGTCATCTGAATGGAACCGAAAGCGACACCATCACGAAGAGCTGGAAAGTGACGTCATCTGGATGGGACCGGAAGTGATGTCATCACGAAGAGCCGGAAGTGACATTGTAGAGGAAGTGGATGAGTCGCCATTTTCATAATTCTGCATTGGTGCAGGTGGTATTGTTGTACTATTTATCGCCTTTATTTCTGAAAGGTCAGAGAGAGAGGCATCATATATATATAAAATGTGTGTATGTATGTATGTATGTATAAGCTAATTGTACAGTAAGGTCCATAAGAGCAATCAAGATGTGATTGAAGTATAGACTTTCAGCTTTAATTCAAGGAGTTTAAAAAAATATATATTGTATGAGCTGTTTGGAATTATTTTTATACACAGTCCCTCTATTTTGAGGGGCTCAAACATATGTGGACAAACCTAACCTAATCATAAATATAATGATCATTTTCAATATTTGGTTGAAAATCCTTTACAGTCAATGACTGTCTGAAATCTGGAACCCACGGCCATTTCCAAGTGCTGGGTTTCCACTCTAGTGATACTTTGGCAAGCCTTTACTACAGTGGTTTTCAGTTGCTGCTTGTTCATTGAACTTTCTAACATCAGTTCTGTCTTTAACAAGTGAAATGCATGTCCAGTTGGTTTGAGGTCAGTTAATTGACTTGACCATTTAAGAATATTCCACTTCTTTGCCTTGAAAGCACTTGGTTTGTTTTTGCAGTATGTTTTGGGTCATTGTCCATCAGTATTGTGAAGCATCATCCTATCAGTTTTGCAGCATTTGGCTGATTCTGAGTAGACAGAATAGACCTATACAATTTAGAATTTATCCTGCTTGTCCAGCCAGCAGTTATATCATCAATAAACACTAGTGACTGACCGTTTCCAGTGAGAGTTGGACTCCGCCAGGGCTGCCCTTTGTCACCGATTCTGTTCATAACTTTTATGAACAGAATTTCTAGGCGCAGCCAGAGTGTTGAAGGGGTCCGGTTTGGTGGACTCAGGATTGGGTCACTGCTTTTTGCAGATGATGTTGTCCTGTTTGCTTCATCAGGTCGTGATCTTCAGCTCTTTCTGGATCGGTTCGCAGCTGAGTGTGAAGCAGCTGGGATGAGAATCAGCACCTCCAAATCCGAGACCATGGTCCTCAGCCGGAAAAGGGTGGAGTGCCCTCTCAGGGTTGGGGAGAGATCCTGCCCCAAGTGGAGGAGTTCAAGTATCTCGGGTCTTGTTCCCGAAGTGAGGGAAGAATGGAGCGTGAGATCGACAGGCGGATCGGTGCGGCATCCGCAGTGATGCGGGCTCTGCATCAGTCTGTCATGCTGAAAAAGGAGCTGAGCCATAAGGCAAAGCTCTCAATTTACTAGTCGATCTACGCTCCTACCCTCACCTATGGTCATGAGCTATGGGTAGTGACCGAAAGAACGAGATCGCGAATACAAGCCGCTGAAAAGAGTTTCCTCTGCAGGGTGTCTGGGCTTTCCCTTAAAGATAGGGTGAGAAGCTCAGTCATCCGGGAGGGGCTCAGAGTAGAGCCGCTGCTCCTCTGCATCGAGAGGAGTCAGATGAGGTGGCTCAGGCATCTGATCAGGATGCCTCCTGGACGCCTCCCTGGTGACGTGTTCCGTGCATGTCCAACCGGAAGGAGGCCCCGGGGAAGAGCCAGGACACGTTGGAGGGACTATGTCTCCCGGCTGGCCTGGGAACGCCTTGGGATTCTCCCAGAAGAGCTGGAAGAAGTGGCCGGGGAGAGGGAAGTCTGGGCCTCTCTGCTTAAGCTGCTGCCCCCGCGACCCAACCTCGGATAAGCGGAAGAGGATGGATGGATGGTTGGACTGGCTTCCATTCACTGCCATACATCGGATCATGAGCTGTTTCTTCTCTTCTCCATACCCTTCTCTTTCCAGCATTTTAGAATATATTGTTCTTAGTTTCCTTGGTCCAATGAAATTTGTTCCAGAACTGGAAAGGCTTTTAAAAATGTTTTCTGGCAAAGTCTAATCTGTCCTTCCTATGCTTGAGGTTTATCAGTGGTTTGCCCCTCTGTTTTACTTTCATGAAGTCTTCTCCTGATTCTAATTTTTGGTGATGATAGGTCTGCCTCACAACTAAATGTTGTGAAGGGGTTCTTCTTCACTAAGGACATAATTCTGTAATCTGAAAAAGCTGTCTTCTGTGATTCTTGCACACCGCTGTTCATCTAACTAGAAGTGTCCAGTACCTTCCAAATACAATTTTTTTGTATGTTGAAGTCTTATCCCTACCCATTGACTCTCACTATTTGCATGTTGGGAACTTGAAAATGAAAATGCAAAGTGGAAAATGACGATTCAATGACCAGCAGGTGGCACCAGTGTTTATTTGCATTTTCCTTTCATTTTTGTTGCTTCATTGTGGTTCAGGATGAAAGTGGGGGTTATTTCATTTTTATTTTATTTTTTGCAGCATTCTTGTGCACAGACTTTGAAAATTAAATTGCAAGTGGGGTTTATTTTAATTTTTGCAGCATTTTTGCACACAGACTTTGATAATGAAATTGCAAAAGAGAGATTGCATTGTCATTTTATAATTTAAAATTTTATTTCCTTTTTTGCAGAAAATACTTTCCATATGGTAGTACTACTTGAAAGGGACACATCAACAGCTATACATGTGCTTTTAGTGTCACAGCCTGCATATGCTTTATCTTCAAGAAAATACATATACACAGAAAAATAAGCAGGGAGTCAATTTAAATGAAAAGAAAAAAATAATTAGAGTTGAACTTACTTACAGTGAATAATCATAAAAAGCCTGTGGGGAATACAATTGTGATCTATATTTTGAAAAAAATTTAGCAAATCAAAACAATACAAGTAGTAAGCAAAAAATGGGTCTACATTGGATTAATCATGAAATTCATAGAGTGGGAATACACCATTAAAACAATTTGCAGATTCAGCTGGATCACTAACTTACACACATTTAAGACTGTTACACAATCATTAGATTCAGTTCATGGGTCTCTTGTTGAGATTGATACACTCATAGAGGTGTAATGAACAGGTGAAGACCTCAGTTGTGAATAGTCTGTTTATCACTTAGCTGTGACCAATTATTGGTACTGTGACCATGTATACCATATATGTTTTCTTTCGTGCTTATTTTCAGTTTATACATTATATGTGTCATGTGTAAAAATAACACTTTTTATGAATTATTTGAAAGAAGAGACCCTTGGGTATATAAAAATATCATTATTGCTTTTGGTTGACATGTAAAACAGCAATGGAAATTTCTCCTATTCAAGGTTTTTGTTTTTGTTTTTTTGGAGAACAACTATAGATGTTTTAGTAGAAGCACACTCTGTTCTATGCTGCAAGCAACTTAGTCTTAAGAGAAATAACCAAAAGGAACAGGGCATGAAGAAGGATGTATGCTGAACTTATTTATTATAGTGCATATATATAAAGCATATAGCTTTTATATGTAGAACAGCCACAATAGTCATTGCCTAGGGCTGGCAACTTGCTGAAGCTGGCACTGTTGCTACAACAGCCATACATGCCCTTGATACAGTTAACACTATAGTGCCTATTAGCAAATTTTAGATTGTGAAACTTTGCTGTTTTACTTTGGAGGAAATGTTTTTCAGAAGGTGAGTCAAGATAATGTAAAGTTGATGTTAAGCTCCGGCATTATGATTCTACCAAATCACCAGAGCGATTTCACACTATGTATACTATCCCTTATAGCTTCTTACACTGTGGTTGTAATCCATTCACATGGCGTAGTGTTTTTTTTATGGTAAATGTAATGCCTTGTAAGGAAGCTGTAGTTTCTTGCTAATTGTGTCTTATGGTGCCTTCAATTTAAAAAAAGAAAATGATAAACAGTACACAGATTAAGTCTGGCAGACAAAGATGCAATAAAAGACACCATAAGGAATTTAAGATAGATTAAGTTTTTCACTGAATTTTATTTTATTTTTTAGTGTTTTATGTTGAAAGAAGAGGACATCACCGCTGGCGATGTAGAAGTGCAAGTTTCTACAGTAATGATCTGCTCCTTTGTCATCAGTGGGTCCAATCACTGGGTGAACGCATTTCATTACTCAGTAAGTTGTTGCAATGCTGTCACTCAGCTGTTATTTTTAACAAGACACTCGGTTATTATTTATTGTTATAATTATTATTTTATTGATTAAATAGCTTTTTTTTTCAAAATAAGTTATGGCATTTGAAGCATACATTCAGAATGAAATATAATTAGCTAGCTATTCTTGGTTATCATCTCTTTAATAAAACCCCTGTGTGCGTCCAGGTGTCCGTGTGTGTGTGCCTTCTGGTGAAATGCGCATGCGCGGGCCGTGCCGCACATCGCAATCACACCGTGCCCCGCACATGCGCACTGCACTGTGGACGCACACACACTGGAAGCTGAGCACACAGTGAATGGCCTAGCCGCTGCCTTGCATTAAAAGTAAATAAAGCACACACACTAGAAGCTGGGCACACAGTGAATGGCCTTGCCACGGCTGCACATGATAAGAAATAAAGGACAACATTACTGGGGAGAGTGCTGATTGGGTAGTCGCGGCCGCGCACATAAAATCTGTTGCTGGGGAGACACCACACATTAAATAATCAGCTGCACGTCAGCACAGATTAAATTACTTGCTGGGGAACTAAACAGTACTTGGTGGGGAGATGCCACACGCACGATTATCAGCTACACTCCACACATTAAATCAGTTGCTGGGGACACTCTGCTGATTGCCCAATGTTGTGACAGAAAATTAAAGTCATATTACGGACAACAAAGCCAGTATTACTGTCAGAGAAAATTACAGGCATTTTACGGAAATACAAACCTGTATTACTACGAGAGAAAATTAAAGACACACAATACAGTGATGCATATTACAGCCACATACAAGCCAGTATTACTGTAAGAGAAAATATTACAGACGTATCTACTAACAACATGCCACCCAAAAAAAAGGACAAAAGACACAGACAGTCAAATCCTATATAATCAACATCTCCTGGAAGAATGGTCAGCTCAACAAGTAAACATCAACAAATGAAAGGCTGAAAGACAAAGAAAAATACGAGCAAATAGATTGATTGAAAAAAAAGAAAATGACCGACAGAAAAACGCTAAAAGAGAAAGACTCAGAAGAGCAAACCTTACAAATAGTTGGCATTTACTTGCCAAAACCAGTAGTCAGCCACGGTCAGTTATATGTTGCATTATCAAGAGTTAGAAGTTTTCCAGATGTTGTTGTCAAGGGTGTAGATGGTCCTGAACAAGGCAAACTGTTGCCAAACTCAGACAGAATATTTACAAGAAATGTTGTCTGTAATGAAATTGTATAGAAAAATTTCATGAGGTGAAAATATAGAAAATTTTACCTAAATATCTTCTTCAGAGATTGTGTCTTACAGATTGTTACAACGTTTCACACTAAGACAATTATTAATTATACTTTCTGTGTTGTCATATACGTTTCTATTTTATTTTTATTATTATTTTACTTTAGGCAGGCTGTTCCTACTAATGTTTATGCACTACTGTTCTAGCACCCGTTATTGTAACGGGCTTAATGTCTAGTATTTGATAATTCATTAAAATTATCAGATCATTGGACAGTATGACAAATAGTTGTGCAGATGAATGCCCTGCAAATCCCTTGGGTAATGCAGCTTATGCTGACTGCAGTTAAAATTAAACTTTATTTCTTACTCACTTGTAACATCAGTGCCAATTACAGATAGACTTGTGTGGCAGTCCTTACCACTCAAGTTCTAATTACCACAGTCAATCCCAAATATTGAATTTTTTAATTGTAATTCTTTAATCACCATTTTTTTTGTTTGTCCTGTGCTCGCACTGTGTATTTTAACTGCTTGTTTTATAATATCTTTCATATAATTCATAATGTACTGCATACTGTATTCGTAATGATTTAAACTGTCAACTAAAGAAGCAGCTACAACCACTGAACTGGAATAACAATATAAACTGAAATCATTTTTTATTAAGAGACAGTATGATGACACATTACTTGAGCACAACTCCAATGATGCTCATTATCAATGAAGAGATTTGCACCTTCTCTTCATGTCTGTGTGGGTTTTTTCTACTGATATTCTACTTTTTCCTCCCACATCCTAAAATGTCTGAGTTAGTGTGTGGCCTGTAATGGGTAAGCCTGTCGCCTAATGCTGGTTCTAGACTTGTATATGAATCTTTTAGGGATAGGCTCTATAATCTTGAAATGGATTTAAAAAGATATGGGAGGATGGCAGATTTTTTTAAATAGTAAACTATAGTTTTAAAGAAGCTGGTCTAATGGATCACACACTATATCTATAGAAGAAGGTAAAGTGTATTTTTGTCTTTGTTTTTCTTTGTTTGTTAAAGCCTGTATCAGCTTCATTGGTACAATGCAAACAGCTCATTCTGTTTCTATTAACACTTAGTGTTAGGGGACAGTCTCTTATCATGTATTCCATGTCACATGGTACATTTACCAAAATCATTTTAGCTTATGACAGAAGCCCATCCCCATTCTGTTATACACATCTGAAGTAACTCTTGAGAGAGGAACAAATACAGCTGGGGTCTTATGTATAAAACCTTGTTTAGATTTCATGCTAAAACTTTGCTCACACTCGAAAGGCAAAAAAGGCATGTGATATCCCATGTACTGGGAAAGTGGCCCCAACCTATACTCTGGACATCTGGTAGATAATGAGCTGAACAGGATTAGAGGAGAGAAGAGATAAAGACCAAAATCGAAGGGTGAAAGGTGCAAATTTATTACAAGAGTGCTGTACAACAAAGCAAGCAGTGTCAGGCAGCTGTTGATTCACAGTCCTTCAGCCCGGACACTCCAATAAAAGGTAAATAATAAAAAAAAAAGAACAACATCAAAAATAAAGTAGGATGTTTTCAAAGTAGGTACAGTGCAATCCAGTAGTCCTCTATACAAAAATTACACGCACAAAAAAAAATAGTCGGTTTTCCTTTGTTGAAAGTGGATCAGTAAGTTCTTCAAAAGAGAAAAATACAGAAAAATCAAGTGCGTGTGTATACACAAAAGAAAGTCAATTGCACCAATGCCAAAAGATAACTATCCCAAAACTAAATATTGAAATATGCCTTCACCAAAAACAACCACTCTGAGATATTTACAAAGCTGTCAAGAAAAAAAACAGTTGCTCCCTCTAACTCAGTAGTGCTTATCCCTACCTCACCTTTAGGTCCACTGATGACTCTTGTTGGCCAGCAACTCCTTAAATATAAGAAGTTAGACACTGGTGCATTTACATTTTCATGCCATGACGTGCCCTGGGCGAGTTTCTGTTTAAAATCAAACATCTGCCTGTAGGCCTCATGTACAGCAAGTCATACACGCCAATGCCTTCGCTCTAGTAAGTAACCTTATTAACTTAAAATATAGGAACCCAATCTCTTACACTACCTCAAATGCTGGCTTTTCTTTCCAGGTGCACCGCTCATCAAACCACCAGTGATGGACAGGCTGCGAGGACCCTGACATATGAAGTTGAACCCCTGCAAGGGAACTCGTACTGACCATTATACAGGCTCCCCGTGTGCTCAGATACATTGTACCTCGCAACATGCATCCACCCTCTCAGCAGCACCTTCAACACAAAACAGAAAGCACCATTCTTTTAAGCTACCTTCCATTTATTCTTAAAGGCAGAAGTGTTCAGTGTAATGCTACTTTCACTTAAATTGGTAATGCTTAAGGGCAATACAATATGACAAGGTGTATGCACAAAAAAATTGTATCTATAAAACCATGTATCTGTCACATGACATACCAAGATTATAAATCTCAGATCGACTTTAAACTATGTATACATGCACGTGGCTTTAGTCACTCCCCATCACCTCCTGCCAGCAACTATGTGCGGCTTATAAAATGCCTTTTTTTGAATATTCATCATCTAATAGCCATATAAATTTGCCCATGATTATGAGTGACATCTTTGCTACAAACCATGGAAGAACACTGAAAATGAAACTTCAGTGATTGTCAGCTTAAGATATTACTGATGGAGATGGAGAACTGCAAAAACGTTTTTTTTCTGGTTTCTCTGAGGGAGCAGTGAGTAAAAGAAAAAAACAAGAGTAGAAGTAAATGATGGCAGCTGAGTGGAGGGAACAATAACAATGTCCAGACCTCTATCAGTGCCATGGGACCCTGACGAGTTTGCTGTAGACACAAAGCATGATGCAGGTGATATTCGCAGAACTGTGAAATATTAAGAACACTCTTATTGAACTTGCAAAAAAAGAATATCATTTTGCAGAGTAAATGTCAGTGTTGCTGTATATAGAAGTCCCTTTAAATTCGAAGTACAATATCTAAAAGTTATTGAATTGTTGTATTCATTGGCTGAGGAACATGGTCTGGGTCATTTATGCACTCATCTCAGGTAACGGAGGCAGTCTATGTTCCTGCACTGTGCTGTTCAGTACAGTACTGCACAAGACATCACAATTCAGCAAACCTTTGTGTGGCTGTACAGTAGTGTGTTGCCCGATGAATCCAAACACTACCATCTATCTTTTAATGTACCAATGGATCGTTCAGTCATCGACAGTATGTGGGAGTGCCCTTCATTAGATCTCCATTGTTAAGGTGTTTGCGGGTTGGTACATGGTGTGAGGAGCCAGGCTCTGAGGACGTACTCATTTCACCTGAAAGAAAGATCACACAAGTTGTGCTGTGTTTTTTGACATAACTGGCAAAGACAGCGTAAGCTTTTCTGGAGGATATTGCTAATCGCAGGCTACACAAGGAGTGAGTTTTCAGGGATTGCAATGTGTTTTTGCCGCATGATGATGACTGGATTATAATTTGATCTAGATTTCTTAGAGCTGACCTCTTGGAGTTCTGTTCTGAATGATAGGTAGAACTTTATTAGTACACGGGGGAAATTTTGTCTTTTTTTACGGAAGCTTTTTAAATAAATGCATGAAAAAGTAAACAATGAAGTAAATAAATAAATACATAAATATACACACACACTTTGGTCTGAACACACATCAGAATGACTACAAGGCAAGAACAATAAAAAGAAAAAAGTTTTGTCACAGTAACGGTGAGGCATTATGCAGATATATGGCTTTTGGTATAAAGGAATGTGATGAGAGACCCGTAGTAAAGTGCAGTTTTTAAAAAAAATAATTTGGACCCGGAGTATGCAGGCTCTGATTGGGTGTGCCTGTGCTTGAGCATGATTTGCTCTGGGGTTGCTGATTATTCTTTTGAGGAGCAGGTGCAACCACAGTCGAGTCCTACCCAGGAATCTGGCATATGCCAGGGGAGCGAGAAGGATGACAGGAGGACAGCTGACCCCGAGAGGTCTGGCTGATGCTAATTAAGGCTGCCGAGGTTAGAGTCATTGATAATGACCAGGACTGCTGGAGTCTCCGCTGAATGAATGAGTTATTGGTGAGCTGGCAGGACGGAGAGGGAGTTGTGCTGTGCTTGTCTGAGATCACAGAAGAAACACTAAGACCCCAATAACTGTGTTTGTCTTACTCTGCTTTTAACTCTTGATTTTAACTCCTAGACTATCACTGTTTTTAATGGATTATTTATTTAGTTATTTATCGATTGACTGATTGAATCACTGCACTATTTGTACTTTCGTTTGTTGGATTTTGATAAAAGCACAGAACTCTTATGCACCAACCCCTTGCTGAATGTGTGTCCTCTTTTGCCTGGCTCATCCTGGTACTTGATTACCGTCACTTACGAGTTGAAGAGGCTCCTGGAAGCAACAGTGGAGTGTGGAGCTAACCCGGACTTTCACAGGGAGTGCCAGTAGAGTTTCTTGACACACTTCTACTGAATGGAATGGAATCCGACATTACTGAGACCCTCATGCAGAAACCATGCGATCTGTGTTCCATTATAAATTTGAACAACAGTAGGCCATTTAGTAACAGGCATGAATTAGCTAACCAGTTTGGAATCACGCAATCATCCCTGAGCCTTGTCGTGCTGGTGTATGGGATGTTATAATTAAAATGCTACCCATATACAGTACATCCAGTTTCATTACAGTGAGGTTGAGTAAGCCAAGCGAACTTGATTTTGTAAACAGAAACCACTTTGATCCAATTACCGTATTTACTCGTGTACCACGCACCCTCATGTAAGACGCACACCCTAATTTTCTTTTACAAAGAAAATCGCAAAAATTGTTTTGCCCGGTGTACAATGCGAGTTGTGATTGTATAGGAAGTGTTTAGAGAGAGAGAGAGAGAGAGAGTGCGAATGCGCAAGCGAGAGGGAGAGAGAGAGAGAGAGAGAGCGTGAATGAGAGAGCCCAAGCAGAAGAAGTAAACATTACAGAATTACACTTCCTTGTGTATGTAGCGCACCTGATTTTTCTAATGTTGATTTTCGGGAAAAAATGTGTGCGTGGTAAACGCGCAAATACGGTAATATTCAACTACAGTAATCCCTCCTCGATCGCGGGGGTTGCGTTCCAGACCCCCCCGCGATAGGTGAAAATCCGCGAAGTAGAAACCATATGTTTGTGTGGTTATTTTTATATATTTTAAGCCCTTATAAACTCTCCCACCCTGTTAACATTATTAGAGCCCTCTAGACATGAAATAACACCCTTTAGTCAAACGTTTAAACTGTGCTCCATGACAAGACAGAGATGACAGTTCTTTCTCACAATTAAAAGAAAGCAAACATATCTTATCTTCAAAGGAGCGCCGTCATAAAGGAGCGCGTCGGGAGCAGAGAATGTCAGAGAGAGCAAAGAAAAAGCAAACAATCAAAAAATCAATACATGCTTTTAAGTATACAGAAGCACCGCGATAAAGCGGCATTTTGTAGAGGAGCGTCCGTGTCCTCTGTGCAAACAGCCCCTCTGCTCACACCCCTCCGTCAGGCAGAGAGAGCGAGAAAGATAGAGAGAAGCAAACAAGCACCGCGCGGGAAGCATATCTTCTAGCATTGAGGAGTTTTAGTTAATATGCAATACATGCTCTGATTGGGTAGCTTCTAAGCCATCCGCCAATAGCGTCCCTTGTATGAAATCAACTGGGCAATAAAACTGAGGAAGCATGTAACCTAAATTAAAAGACCCATTGTCATGAAAGCGCGAACCAGTGAAAAATCTGTGATATATGTTTAGATGTGCTTACATTTAAAATCCGCGATAGAGTGAAACCGCGAAAGTCAAAGCGCGATATAGCGAGGGATTACTGTAATATGTGAAGTTCAAGTGTGTCTGACTAATGTTGTTGTGAGGCAGCCTGGTTGAACCCACTATTCCGTTATGTTATCAAATAGGAATGTTGGAAGCAGACTTCAGAGTCATGCTATATGTAATGGTTGGCCTCTTTGTAATGCTGCCATTGCCTGTTTTGTTATACAACATACAGCACACCTTTTTTTTATAGACAAAACAGATCAGATACATGATGGGGCAATTAACATTAAGTGCATGCGTATTACGTATTAAAATTAGAAGCAAATGTATTGAGGGAGGATGTCAGTTAACTTTACTATAAGTAGTTCAAGAACTTTGGAATGTGACTGACTAGACCTTGAAATGCACAGTGAAACATGATTTTTTCTGTTCACCTCATTGTCCTGTTGTCTGAAGTCACCAAAATGCTAAAACCAAAAAGGTCAGTGTAGGACTTGCGAATAGACAAAATTTGCATTAACATTAAGCCAATTTTTCACTCCCAAGTTTGTGTTTTATATACCACAAATTTTGTGTAAGAAAAGGGTTAGACATATTTCCTGAGCGCAAACATGTTTTGTACATGAGGCACCTGGTTCCTTATTAAAATAAAAAGTTCAATATTTTTTTATACATAAATGATATAGGATTATAAGCCATATGACAGGACACCAAAATGATATATGTGACCTGTGGTCAAGTTGATGGATGCTGTGTGAAGCTGCGTGCAGTTAGATTAGAAAGCTTACATTATTTGAACTCTTTGGAAAAAAATATTCTTACATAAAATGGAAATTTTAAAATCCTCAACAATTCATCAGTCTGTTGCTAATTAATGTTTTTGAGAGTTAATTGGTTTGTTTAAGCATGTTTTCTTTCTTTGTATACTTGACAGATACTTGCAATAGCTGTAAAAACTCAAATGTGTATATACATTGATTCTGAATATACTTGCATAAAAATGTCTACTGTGTCTTTTAATCAAGCAATGTTTTCAACTGGTCTACAGCTTGCAGGCCAAGTCACCTTCTTGTCTATATTAATCCATTTGCTGGAAAGCAACATGGCAAGAAGATTTATGAACAGAAAGTAGCCCCGCTTTTTACCTTAGCCTCTATTACCACTGATGTAATTGGTAAGTTCAGGCTTTAAATGTTTTTTTTTACTTTTAAATTAAAGTACAATGTTTATAGCAGTATATTGATTTGTGACAATGAATATCGCAGTACATAAATATTAGAGGTAATAAATTTTGATTTACTGTGTAATATGCATGGTCATTATCAGCCAATGAACACAAAAATTGGGTTATATTTTATGACAATGTGTCTTTAAAGATAAATTCATTGTGGTTATGACCTTGTCATTACTATTGTAGCTGTCTGAAAATGTAATGAGATACAGCAGATTTAATCTTGATTAAGTTTTTAAAAAATATAAAAGTACTGGCTCTCTGTATAGGTTTGGTTCTTGTATGGGAAAGGATGATTGCTGTTTATTAGAAAAACGTTTCTTAATTCCAGGGTAGAAAGAAAAGTGTTATCCATGGGAGTGTAGCTTACAGAGCAAAGATGATAAAAAGAAGGTTCAGGGCAGTTGGGATTAATTCCAAACAAGTAAACAATGCACCCCAGATTTACTATACAGGAAATTTAGGGAAAATGTTGAGAATTGGAAAGGAGCCTCTTACACATTTGTAGATCCAGTTTTTGTTTCTGGTCTGGAGCTGAACGTGCACTAAGCAGCATTACTATTCCATACATATTTAGTCTCACTTGTCAGTAGTACGCATTTAGAGAGCATCTGAATTTTCACAGTGCTCAAAATGTTATTTGTCTGAGGTCTCCTCGTGTTGTTCATTTTAAAGACTTCTTCGGTCTGTACTGTACAGCTCACAGACATTTTCACCTGGTTTGTTGCTGTTGTTTGTTATAATACCTAAAATTCTTGAAAACATGCTGCAATTGATTCACTGGCTTATTTAATTAGTTAGCATTTTTTTTAAGTTTGGTTATAGATTTTGATGACTTTAAAATGGTTAAAATAGTGGTGTTGCTATTGTACCTTAATCAAATGTAATAATTTTCTGTCACTTTAACTTTTATAAACTATTATTAGAATAGTTCTTTTTGGCCTTCTTATTTTTTCAAAAAGTTTTTTTTTTTAATATAAAATGTACCTTTAAAATAATATCTCATAAAATAAATGTTAATCAACACTTGCTGGCTTGCTTATGAGTTCTGAGAATAATTGCTTAGTTATAACCAGCCATTTATTATATGCATTTGTTTCCATAGTAACAGAGCATGCTAATCATGCTAGAGACCATTTGTGCACTGAAGCTGACCTCAGAAAATACGATGGGTGAGTATTTACCTTGGAGAACTTTAATAATGGTTTCATTTAATTAAGTTTATGAGTGGAATTATTAATTGAAATATTTATGAGATAATTCCTGGTATAAAATGCATACATGCATAATTAATGGAGTTCTGAATACTAAAGTAATATATACTTTGGAAGTTCAGTGATAAATGAAACGGGTTTGCTTATGATATATTATGATACTTTTAAAACTATTGCACTGTATTTCTCAGAATGGATAATAATAGTAATAATAGACTTAGTTAGGCAAAGCTCTACAGTGCATCTGGAAAGTATTCACAGCGCATCACTTTTTCCAGATTTTGTTATGTTACAGCCTTATACCAAAATGGATTAAATCCATTTATTTCCTCAGAATTCTACACACAACACCCCATAATGACAACATGAAAAAAGTTTACTTGAGGTTTTGCAAATTTATTAAAAATAAAAACTGAGAAATCACATGTACATAAGTATTCACAGCCTTTGCTCAATACTTTGTCGATGCACCATTGGCAGCAATTACAGCCTCAAGTCTTTTTGAATATGATGCCACAAGCTTGGCACACCTATCCTTGACCAGTTTCGCCCATTCCTCTTTGCAGCACCTCTCAAGCTCCATCAGGTTGGATGGGAAGCGTTGGTGCACAGCCATTTTAAGATCTCTCCAGAGATGTTCAATCGGATTCAAGTCTGGGCTCTGGCTGGGCCACTCAAGGACATTCACAGAGTTGCCCTGAAGCCACTCCTTTGATATCTTGGCTGTGTGCTTAGGGTCGTTGTCCTGCTGAAAGATGAACCGTCGCCCCAGTCTTAGGTCAAGAGCGCTCTGGAGCAGGTTTTCATCCAGGATGTCTCGGTACATTGCTGCAGTCATCTTTCTCTTTATCCTGACTAGTCTCCCAGTTTCTGCCACTGAAAAACATCCCCACAGCATGATGCTGCCACCACCATGCTTCACTGTAGGGATGGTATTGGCCTGGTGATGAACGGTGCCTGGTTTCTTTCAAACGTGACACCAGCATTCACACCAAAGAGTTCAATCTTTGTCTCATCAGACCAGAGAATTTTGTTTCTCATGGACTAAGAGTCCTTCAGGTGCCTTTTGGCAAACTCCAGGCGGGCTGCCATGTGCCTTTTACTAAGTAGTGGCTTCCGTCTGGCGACTCTACCATACAGGCCAGATTGGTGGATTACTACAGAGATGGTTGTCCTTCTGGAAGGTTCTCCTTTCTCCACAGAGGACCTCTGGAGCTCTGACATAGTGACTATTGGGTTCTTGGTCACCTCCCTGACTAAGGCCCTTCTCCCCTGATCGCTCAGTTTAGATGGCTGGCCAGCTCTAGGAAGAGTCCTGGTGATTTTGAACTTCTTCCACTTACGGATGATGGAGGCCACTGTGCTCATTGGGACCTTCAAAGCAGCAGAAATTTTTCTGTAACCTTCCCCAGATTTGTGCCTCGAGACAATCCTGTCTCGGAGGTCTACAGACAATTCCTTTGACTGCATGCTTGATTTGTGCTCAGACTCAACTGTGCGACCTTATATAGACAGGTGTGTGCCTTTCCAAATCATGTCCAATCAACTGAATTTACCACAGGTGGACTCCAATTAAGCTGCAGAAACATATCAAGGATTATCAGGGGAAACAGAATGCACCTGAGCTCAATGTTGATCTTCATGGCAAAGGCTGTGAATACTTATGTACATGTGCTTTCTCAGTTTTTTATTTTTAATAAATTTGCAAAAATCTCAAGTAAACCTTTTTCATGTTGTCATTATGGGGTGTTGTGTGTAGAATTCTGAGGAAAAAAATAAATTTAATCCATTTTGGAATAAGGCTGTAACATAACAAAATGTGAAAAAAGTGATGCGCTGTGAATACTTTCCGAAATATATATATATATATATATATATATATATATATATATACAGGTTCACCATGCCCTCGACCCTCTGCAGTTCGCATACCAGAAGAAGGTGGGAGCAGAGGATGCCATCATCTATATGCTACACCAATCCCTCTCCCACTTGGACAGAGGCAGTGGTGCTGTAAGAATTATGTTTTTGGACTTCTGTAGCACCTTCAGCACCATCCAACCTCTGCTCCTTACCGACAAGCTGACTGAGATGGGAGTAGAGTCACACCTGGTGGCATGGATCGTAGGCTATCTTACAGACAGACCTCAGTATGTGCGTCACAGGAACTGCAGGTCTGACATTGTGGTCAGCAACACAGGAGCGCCGCAGGGGACTGTACTTTCTCCGGTCCTGTTCACCCTATATACATCAAACTTCCAATATGACACAGAGTCCTGCCACGTGCAAATGTTCGCTAAAGACACTGCTATTGTGGGCTGCATCAGGAGTGGGCAGGAGGAGGAGTACAGGAAGCTAATCAAAGACTTTGTTAAATGGTGCGACTCAAACCACTTACACCTGAACACCAGCAAGACCAAGGAAATGATGGTGGATTTTAGGAGGCCCAGGCCTCTCATGGACCCTGTGATCATCAGAGGAGACTGTGTACAGATGGTACACACCTATAAATACCTGGGAGTGCAGCTGGATGACAAATTGGACTGGACTGCCAATACTGATGCTCTGTGTAAGAAAGGACAGAGCCGACTATACTTTCTTAGAAGGTTGGCGTCCTTCAACATCTGCAATAAGATGCTGCAGATGTTCTAACAGACGGTTGTGGCGAGTGCCCTCTTCTACGCGTTGGTGTGCTGGGGAGGCAGCATAAAGATGAAGGACGCCTCACGCCTGGACAAACTTGTCAAGAAGGCAGGCTCTATTGTAGGAGTAAAGTTGGACAGTTTAACATCTGTAGCAGAGCGACGGGCATTAAGCAAACTCCTGTCAATAATGAAGAATCCAGTGCATCCACTGAGCAGTGTCATCTCCAGGCAGAGGAGTAGCTTCAGTGACAGACTTTTGTCACTGTCTTGCTCCACTGACAGACTGAGGAGATCGTTCCTCCCCCACACTATGCGACTCTTCAATTCCACCCAGGGGAGTAAATGCTAACATTACTCAAAGTTATTGTCTGCTTTTACATGCATTTTTATTACTCTTTAATATATATATATTTTTGTATCAGTATACTGCTGCTGGATTATGTGAATTTCACCTTGGGATTAATAAAGTATCTATCTATTTATCTATTATCTATTATATATATATATATATATATATATATATATATATGTATATATATATATATGTATATATATATATATATATATATATATATATATATGTATATGTAATACACAGTTATCAGATTGCCTTTACTTTTTGATTTACCATTGTACAGTATATAACTAACTCGTGTAATAGTTACCATTCCGTTTGACATTAGTGTAAAGAGGACCTCCTCAGTTAAGAGTTCCCCACAGGATGACTAAGCCATTACCCTAGTAATATGTTTTATTTACATAACAACATTCTGCGGTCCTTAATTATTAATACAAAAATTTTGATATAGCTTAATCCAAAAAATACTCAATAGATTGTTGAACAATGCTGTTTTGGATCAAATGGTAAATTGCTAGATAAAGCAATCCATAAAGTCAGTATTACAAGATAAAATATGCTGTTTTTCATTCATGAGTGAAAAAGTTTTAGTAGAAATAAACAGGACTTGAATTTGAGGATTATCTTTCATCATCTTATGATAAAATGTTGTGTAGTAGAAAACAAGTGTACAACTAGCAACTTTATAAACAAATTAACTGCCCAACAAGTTAAAAAAACATTTTAAATAACACAGTGTGTAGGTAATACTTTATCAAATTAATCAGTATTATAAGGGGTGTCACAGGCACTAACCTTAAAGACAGATTTTTATAATGTAGGAATGTCCCATTGGCATTTTTTAATGAAAGAACATCACAGAGACAGTATAACAGATGTGTGCATCTTTGTGGGTCAAGGATGCGAGGACACTAGGAGCTACCGTAGGGTGTTTTAACCTGCTATTCCTGTACCCTTAAGCAGGAAGGGCGCATCCCAGGGAGTGGCAATTAGAAGAGGTCAAGTGATCATTAAGAGTCTATTCTAAAGAGGGGTGATGGCAAATTTTGTATAAAGTGGTCCTAAGCTTTTAGAGAGAGAGAGTCTGGTGGTGAGAATGGAAGGTGGTTTTATTTTACTTTATTGATGTTAGGTAAATACTACTATAAATACTACTATAAATACTATATTATATGTATTTATACTAAATTTATGTTTGTTGTCCGCATTCTTTGTATTGTGTTTTCAATGTTACATTATGGTCTCATTGTAAAACCTGCTGATAAAACAGAATTCCATTGTAGGACAAAAATGTGAAATTAAATTAAATTGAATTGAATTATACATCATTTCAGCTATGATGTATTAACATGGCAATAGTCCCCATATATGGTGCACACACTTATGAAACCAAAACATCAAAGCTTTTTGGTTATTTTTAATTATTTTTTCCCAGAATTACACATTTAGTTTCAAACTTTGTTGATTATATATTGAATGTGAAAACAAAAATGGTCTGTGATACTGTAATTTGCCTTGAGCTTAGTCTTTATATCAACAAAAGCAAAACACATTAGTAAACTGTATAGACTTCATATCGAGTACAGGGTGTAGTACTGGAAATTTATGAGATGTTAAAAATATTAGTAGAATTGAAAGTTAATGATTATAGTCAGTTCCCAATATATTCTGGGATGTTACCTCATCTGAATTGGCAAGTATCCCAGTGGCATGCTTTAAACATATATTGATGCTGTTTTGAGTATTAAAGCTTGTTACATTAGTTAGACGGACAGTTGCACATATTTTATAAATAGACATCTAAAAGGTTCATTTAGTCACACTAGACAATACTTTTATGTCTTACATAGTAAAATAAAAGGTTATACTGTATATGTAAATAAATTGTAATCCAGAAGTAGATGCTATGCTGTGAAATATAAGCCAAATCAGTGAAAGGTACAATTATGATTAACATTTTAGTCATGGTGATGATTTGGGTATATATTTATTCCATCATACCTGTATTCCTACAGTGTTTTAAATTTGTAAAATTAATTCTTGTATTCAACTGTTCTTTTCAGTCAACACAAAACACTGCATTTATCTAATCTATGTACTTAATATTAGTGAGGTTCTTCAGGCCAAAATGTTGGGTGGTGGTTCAAATTGTTTCTTCATTTTTTCTATCTCTTGTTGTTGTTCGGGCAGTATGGTGGTGCAGTGGTAGCGCTGCTGCCTTGCAGTTAGGAGACCTGGGTTCGCTTCCTGGGCCCTCCCTGTGTGGAGTTTGCATGTTCTCCCTGTGTCTACGTGGGTTTTCTCAAGCACTCCGGTTTCCTCCAACAGTCCAAACATATGAAGGTTAGGTGCATTGCCGATCCTGAATTGTCACTAGTGTGTGCTTGGTGTGTGGGTGTTTGTGTTCCCTGCGGTGGGCTGGCACCCTGCCTGGGATTTGTTTCCTGCCTTGCGCCCTGTCTTGGCTGGGATTGGCCTCCAGCAGACCCCCGTGACCCTGTATTTAGGATATAGCGAGTTGGATGATGGATGTTGTTCTCTTTTAAGCCTCATAGACGGTGGACAGTATGACATGCATTCACAAAACAGATATGCCATGTATTTATGTACATCACTGGAAAACGTGTTCTGTGTGATTTTTATATATATATATATATATATATATATATATATATATATATATATATGACAGTTGTCACCTTCATTTTTCAGCTGCTCCTGTTACGGGTCGCCAAAGCAGATTGTCTTTTTCCATATCCTCTTGTCCTCTGCGTCTTGCTCTGTTACGCCTACTACCTTCATGTCTTCTCTCACCACATCCATAAACCTCTTTTTAGGCCTTCCTCTTTTCTTCTTACCTTAGCATCCTTTTCCCAATATATCCAGCATCTCTCATTTGCATATATCCAAAACAATGCAATCTCGCCACTCTAACTTTGTCTCCAAACCGTCCAACCTGAGCCGATCCTCTAATGTAGTCATTTCTAATCCTGTCCATCCCTCATCACATTCAATGCAAATCTTAACATCTTTAACTATTACACCTCCAGCTCTGTCTCCTGTTTTTTGGGCAGTGCCACCGTCTCCAACCCATAGCTGGTCTTACTATCGTACTGTGGACCTTCCTTTTCACTCTTGCTGATAACCGTCTGTTACAAATCACTCCTGACACTCTTCTCCACCCTTTACACCCTGCCTGCACTCTCTTCTTCACCTCTCTTCCATACTCCCCATTACTCTGTACTGTTGATCTCAAATATTTAAACTCATCCACCTTTGCCAACTCTGCTCCCTGCATCCTCATCACACTTCTGACGTCCCTCTCGTTTACATGCATTCTGACTTGTTCCTACTAGCCTTCATTCCTCTACTCTCTAGACATATTTCCACCTCTCCAGGGTCACTTCAGCTTGCTCCTTACTCTCACGACAGATCACAGTGTCATCAGCTTCTGTCTAATCTCCTCTGTCAACCTGTCCATCACCATTGCAAATAAGAAAGGGCTCAGAGCTGATCCCTGATGTAATCCCACCTCCACCTTGAATGCATCCATCACACCTACAGCAGACCCTTGTACATTTCCTGTACAACTCTTACATACTTTTGTGCCACTCCCGACTTCTTCATAGAATACCACAACTTCTCTCGTGGCACCCTGTCATATATTTTCTCCAGGTCCACAAAGACGAAATGCGAACAACTGCCAGTCTCTATACTTCTACATCAACACCCTCAGAGCAAATATCTCATCTGTGGTGCTCTTTCCTGGTATGAAGTCATACTGCTGCTTGCTAGTTATCACCTCCCTCTTTTTAACTTAGCTTCCGCTACTCTTTTTTTTTATTTATTTATTTTATTACAATCCATACAAAGCAATCAAGTTTTTACAAAAAGAAAAAATGAGTTAAAAACAGATCGATCCCCACCCCTGAGAGAGCGAGCAAGCCAAACGACGTAAAATTTAAGGCTTGTAAACATACCTAAATTAATAAATTCTCTGTGCTTTATGGACTTATTTTAAAATATTACTGATTAGATCCTGCCATGTTTTGAAAAAAGTCTGTACGGATCCTCTGAGTATTTGATTTTTTTCAATTTCAAATAATATAACACATCGGTTTCCCACTGACTCAAAAGAGGAGAGTTTGCTTATTAGTGTATTGCCGATAACGTGTGTTTATTGGAGCACAGAGCAAGGAATACAAAGAAGTACTACATGATTTTACTTCTTTTGCGGTCCAAGCTTGTGTATGTTCTTCTATTTGTGTCCAGGTTCTTATTGCCTGTATATTTGCTTCCCAGTAATAAAACTGGAAGTTAGGTAGAGCCATGCCGCCTTCTGCCTTTTGTCTTTGTAGGGTCGCTCTTTTGATGCGTGGATGTTTTGAATTCCAAATAAATGAGGTTATTGTTGAATCTAATTGCTTAAAGAATGATTTATTAATGTATATTGGTATGTTTTGAAATAAAAAGGAGCTTAGGAAGAATATTCATCTTAACAGTGTTAATTCTTCCAGCTAGAGTGAGATGAAGAGTTGACCATCTATGCAAGTCTTGTTTAATTTTTTCCATGCAGACGGCGAAATTTTGTTGATATAGAGCTTTATGTTTACTTGTGATGTTTAGCCTTAGGTATTTAAACTGTTCTGCAATGATAAAAGGTAGGGTGTCTAATCTAATATTATATGCTTGAGAATTCACTGGAAAGAGTACACTTTTATTCAGATTAATTCTGAGGCCAGAGATCTTTTGAAATTCTGTGAGTGCTGCTAAGACTGCAGGCACAGAATTTTCTGGGTCCGAAATATACAGTACCATATCATCTGCATATAATGAGATTTTCTGTTCCAGTCCTTCTCTGCTAATCCCCTTTATCTGATCAGTATTTCGACAATGTATTGCCAGTGGTTCAATGGCAATGCAAACAGCAGCGGTGACAAGGGCATCCTTGTCTAGTGCCACGTTCTAGTTTAAAGTAGTCTGAGCAAATGTTATTGATGCAAACTGAAGCTTCTGGGTTAGTATACAGTAATTTAATCCATGCACAAATGTTCGGGCCAAACCCAAACTTCTCCAATGTAGTAAAAAGGTATTTCCATTCAATCATGTCAAATGCTTTTTCTGCATCCAATGATAATAATATTTCTGGGGTGTTTGATTTAGTTGGTGAGTATATTACATTAAACAGGCGTGAAGATTTGAAGATAAGTGTGGCCCCTAATAAATCCAGTTTGGTCTTGTGATATTACGAGGGAGCACTTTCTCCATCCTTCTAGCTATGATTTTAGAGAGTATTTTAACGTCGTTATTCAGAAGTGAAATTGGTCTGTATGATGCACATTGTAATAAGTCCTTATTTTGTTTTGGAAAGACAGTGATTAGTGCTTGGCGAAAGGTTTGTGGAAGAATTGGTTATCTCTGGCTTCTGTAAATGTTGCTAATAGGAGGGAGCTAGCTGAGCGGAGAATTTCTTGTAAAACTCTGCAGGGTAGCCATCAGGGCCTGCTGCTTTTCCACCTTGGAGTGACTTTATAGCATCTAGTAATTCTGATAATGCCAGAGGTTTATCAAGTTCCTCCACACTAAAAGCGTCTATTTGTGGTATCTGTAATGTATCCAGAAATGCATTAGATTGTATATTGTCTTCTTTAAACTCAGTAGTATATAGGGATTTATAGTAGTCTCTGAAAGTGTGCATTATATTTTTGTGTTCGATGATTTTATCTCCGTTCGTGTTAGTGATTACGAGATTGCGTTGCACTTCTTGCTTGTGAATTTGTTGAGCTAAAAGCTTATTAGCTTTCTCTCCATGTTCATAGTAATGATGTCTGGATTTGTAAATTAGTTGTTCAGTTTCTTTAGTTGTCAAGAGGTTTAATTCTGAATGTAGAGCCTGCCTCCTCATGTAGAGTCTCGCTTGGTAGTCTGGCATGTTCTTCATCTATTTTAGTAATTTCGCTTTTTATCTCTGCTACTTTCTTGCTTCGGATTTATTTCTGTGGGAAAGATATGAGATAATCTGTCCTCTTAAGAAGGCCTTAAGAGTTTCCCAGAGTATTCCTGCAGAGATCTGGGGATGTATTTGTCTCTAGAAAGAATTTGATTTGTTTGGATATAAATTCAGTACAATTCTCGTCAGCTAATAGAAGCGGGTTGAGGCCATCTGCGGGTGAGTGTATGGGGCTTAGTAATTTCAGCTCCAAGATCATAGGTGCATGGTCGAAATAACAATAGCATCGTATTTACAAGATTTAATCTTAGGCAAGAAGTTATTGTCTATAAAGAAGTAATCAATCCTTGAGTAGCAATGATGTACTGGTGAGTAGAAAGAATATGTTCTTGAATTTGGGTTTAAAACCTCCAGGGATCTGATAAGTTGTGATCAGTTATAAACTTTGTAATTATCTTTGCAGTGTTAGATGTTGTTCCCCTGTGGAGGAAGTCCTATCTAAAAGTGGATTTAGAACACAATTAAAGTCCCCAGCCATTATAACTTTATGAGTGTTCAGATTGGGAATGGATGCAAATAAATTTTGTATAAATTCCTTATCATCAACATTAGGTGCATAAACATTTATCAAAATCATTTTACAGTTAGATAAGTCTCCCATGACCATTACATATCTCCCTTCAGGATCCAATACTACATCTGATGCTACAAATGGTACTGTTCTATGTATGAGAATTCCCACCTCTCATTTTTCTTTGTAAAACTAGAATGGAACATTTGGCCAGTCCAGTCTTTTGCAGCGGAACTGATCCTTGCTTAGTAAGTGGGTTTCCTGTAAAAATACCATTTTAGCATTTAGACCTGTTAGGTGAGAAAGTACTTTCTTTCTCTTTAATTCGTGATTCAGGCCTTTAACATTCCAGCTTACAAGTTAACTGTCCCATCATGGAGACACTGATTCTGAGTTTTTGATGTCATTTTATAGTCTTAACTGGAAGTGAGATAGTTTAGGTCTTAATTTCCTATTTCCCCAAGAGTTGTTGCCATGCAGCTTATTATTACGTTGATAGTTATAATTATAAAGATTGAGAGGATAGATTAGGTATAGATCAAGCCTGCTCTCTTTCTCTCCCCCCCTTAACTTTTTGCCTCCCCAAGTGAGGCTAAAACCCACTTCACGCAGTCCCAGTCCTCTGACATACCCAGAGACAGAGCACGTCCAAAGCACAACAAGCCCCCATGCAGCGGTGCTTTAGGGTTAAAAGATAGAGATATCTGTTACCAATATAGTCTTTAAAAGAAAAAAAAAAAGAATTTTGCACTTAAAATATATATATAGTCTTCAGCAATTTTAGTGCATTAAGATGATACACCCAGATAATAAACCCAGGTGATGGTGTTAAAGATGTGTCCAAAATAAGCATAACAAGTCTTAATGCAGTAATAGCAATAACAGTAAACCAAGGGTATGATATTGAACAGTCTCGTTTAGGGTAGAGATGAAATAATTAGAAAAGAAAAAAAAAAAAAGGAGGAAAAGGTAATTAAGCACAATAAAACATAAACAGATAGCGCCCTAGTAATACTAAGTAATAATAAGAATATATGAGAATATATGCTGATTAAAAACCCGTATTTTAAAACGAATAGATCAGACAGTAGATTATTAATCCTAGCTTTATCATTTACCGCCATGACTCACTATTATGTATCAGAATAGTCCCGGGATCAGCTTTCTTAATTCATTTTCTGCTTCTTCCTTGCTAGCGAAGACATAGAATTGACCCTGCCATTCCACTTTCAGTTACAGGAGGCTGTATTTGACACTGGCTTGCGTAGCCGCTGTTTAATATTATAGAAGGCTGCGCGTTTAGTAGCTGTTGCTGGAGAGAAGTCAGGGAAGATACGAATGTGGTTATTTTCATATATAATATCTTCCTTGTTTCTGAGGAGTGCCATCACCTCTAGCTTAAATGATAATCGTTCAAAACGAACTATAAAAGATCTTGGTCGGGGTCTGACGGTGTTTGATCAGCGTCTGTGTAAGCGCTGCTATCTCAGATTCTGCTTTAAAGTCGCCCGATTATTTTAGAAAAAAGTTCAGCTGCGAATTTCACAGGGTTTGAACTTTCTCGATTCTCCGGCAGACCTTCAATTCTGACATTATACCTTCTACTCCCATCTTCTAAAGCAGCCAGTCTGTCTCCAAGTTTTTCTCAGAGTTTTTGCATTTGGAACTGACATTTACTGCTCTTTCCTCGGCACTGGCAGCTAAATGTTCGGCCATTTCAATCCGATTCGTGAATGTCTCCTTGAGATCCTCCAATTGATCAGTAAGCGTGCTCAGTTTAACCGAGTTTTCCTGAATGCGCTCTTCAATTTTACCCAGCACCTGTCGAAGCTCAAGTTGCACCTCTTGACGCAGCCTTTCATTTGCCTGTTGGAATTCCTGTCGCAGCCATTCATTGGCCTGTTTCATCTCCTGTTTCAATTCCTGTTTCAGTCTCTCAAGTGCCTTTGCCGTTGCTTTCTCATTAGCCTTCTCACTTTTCTTTATATCTTGCGTGAGCTCAGCGAGCAACACCTTCAGTTCAGATAACTCAATTGTGCCTTCTTGTACCGTAGATGAAGCAGCAGACTTTGCTGTAGCCGGTGTCCCCGCTGCTCCTGGCTCGCGTAATTGAAGCCGCGTACTTCACGGCCCTTTCCAGTTTCAGGTAATCTTCACCAATCTGTGAGCTATCCAGATCTGCACACACGATTGCACCTTCGCTCCCCTTTTCACTCTCAGCCGGCGACGATGTAGCGGACTGTGGTCCCGAGGAGTCTGTGCTTTCGCCCATCTGATCCAGGTCTGTCTCTGAAAGGCTGTATCTTGAACTGGGGCTTGCTGATCGCAGCTTGGATGTAGCTTTAGTTTTCGATTCTTTCGAACCCCCCTTCTTGTTGGCCATGTTTATATGTGCTGACATATACTGTAGCAGTCCCTCTCGGGTTGAATAAATACAGGATATCTCAGGATAATAAGCAAATAATATGAAAAATAACACCACTGCTAGCGGAGCTCCACTTCAGACGTCCATCTCTCACATCGGACGAGACCAAATCCAGCTTCTGCTACTCTTTCCCATTACTTAATTCTGTGGCTCATCATATCCCTCTGTAGATTCTCATGCGGCTCATCATATGCCTTTTCTTTAGCTTTCACTACCTCTCTCTTACTTTACTTCCTTGTACCCCTGTCTACATTCTGCATCTATCCGACTACTCCACTTCTTCTTTGCAAACCATCTGACCTTATGCATTCCTCTACTCGACACCATACCTACCTCATGCCTCATTCCCTCTGTTCCCTTCACCAACATGTCCATTGAAATCTGCTCCAATCACAACTCTCTTACCCTTGGGTTCACTGTTCACCACTTCACTCCAAAATTGTCTTTCTCATCCATTGCACTCCCAACTTGCAGGGCAAGTGCACTAACAAAATTCATCATCACACCTTCAATTTCCACCTTCATAATCATCACTCCGTGTGACACTGTTTTCGCCTCCAAAAACACTCTTGACATACTGTTCCTTCAAGATAACCCCTACCCCATTTCTCCTCCCATCCACACTATGATAGAACAACAGGCCTTTCTTCCCTTCCATTTAGTCTCTTGCATGCATAATATATCAATCTTCCTTCTTTCCATCACATTAGCTAACTCTGTCTGCTTACCAGTCATACTGCCAACATTCAAAGTTCCTATCCTCAGTTCCACTCTATTTACCTTTCTCCTCCCCTCCTGCCTCAGGACATGCCTTCTCTCTCTTCTTCGGCCATCAATAGCCCAAGTTTCACTAGCACCATGTAGGCTAACAGTACAGGTGGTGGCTGCTGTAAACCCAGGCCTCGACCGATCTAGTATGGAAATTTGTATTGTTGTCTGCAGATTGATCTAGCAAAATTTTACACCGGATACCTTCCTGACGTAACCCACCTCATTTACCCAGGCTTGGGACCATCACGAAGAAACACAGGTGTTTGCATCCCCTGTGGTTTTGGGACCATCACGAAGAAACACTGGTGTTTGCATCCCCTGTAGTTTTGTATTTTTTTTAATAAAGTATTTTATAAAATATATTATACTGCTTATTCATGAATTTTTTATCCTCTAGGGTTATCTGTGTTGGTGGAGATGGAATGTTCAGTGAAGTTATGCATGGTTTAATTGCAAGAATTAATCAAGACAACACTACAGAAAATCTCATCCAGTGTAATTTTAGGATTGGAATTGTTCCTGCAGGTGAGTTAATTGATTGTTAATCGAGTCATTGATTATCATTACTTTTTGCAATCTTCCTTTAAACTGAGATAGATATAATGGCAAACAAACAGAATGGTTTGTTCTGTGCTCATTTAGTTCCATTTATGTGAAAGCTAGACCTGGGAACAACAGATACAGCACTGATGCTCAAGCAGAATTAAATGCCAACCAAACAACACATAATTTTTATTGTTTTTATTTATCACAATGATAGAATTATGTAATAGTGAAAATGTAAAATGAGAGTTGAGTGAAAGTGATTTATCAGAGAGAAAGATGAGAAGTTTTAGAACAGCTGAGCTATGGCCAGTTTAAAAAGAAACCATTTGTGTTGCTGAATATTATTTTTTGATAATGTTTTGCTACCTAATAAGCTAAATAGACTAAATGAGTTTCTTACTTTATGTGACTGGTTGCCAACAGATAAGAATTTGTAAAGAGGGACTAAACTCCAACTAGAAACCTGTATGGGTAAACAAAATTATATATGTAGCCAATGTTCCAGAAGGAAGTTCAGTGTCCAGCATCATTATTCTCTTAAGTCAACAGTTGGCAGAATGTAGCAGGGATTTCTTGTGTTATAGAAGGGCATGCCAGCGAAACCAATGACAAATATAAGGAGCAGGGTCCTTTAACTACTGGACATTTCTGTGGTGTGTAATAGACATGTGATTTATTAAAGGACACTGAGGTGTGCTTAAATGGTTATCTTTCACTAGATAAATATACTGTATAACTGAAAGAACTTCAGGAAAGTCATGCAGAATCCTGAAAGGTGGTACGTAAAGAGAATGTTTCAGGGCCATATTGTTTTTTGTGTTACTAGTTTCTGTAAACATGTACTAATAATGTACATACCATTATCTTCACCCCTACCGAAATGGCTGCCACACAGAATTCTTCAAGTGTGCTCAAGGTTTTCATTCAGTAATTAAGATCGTCTTTGTTTCAAAGGTTAGTCATTAGTCAAGTTAAAACTGTAGAAGTTTCACTTTCAAATGATTATACATTTGTGTCAGTATCCTGTAGTGATTGCTTGATAGAGCAATTTGTCCCTATTTAAGCATTTTTTTTGTTTGTTTTTTTTTTCTTCGAAGTGTGTGCAGCTTGTTATTTAGTCAGTTTTTTTTAAATGCCTAGTTTGTAAGCTCTCAAAATAGCAGAGGTTTTGCTTTCCAAGGCGTATGAAGTTGCCCAATTAAATTGCAGCAATTTCTAGCTCTGGAGTAAATTGATCACTTTTTATTCAGATAAGAAGCTTTCGCAAAATGCATTTATTCATGTGCATCAAAGAACATACACATTTCTTGTAAGGCATCGATGTTTATTTTTACACAGAACTACTGTATAATTAAAAAAATGTTATCTTTTTATTTTTGTTTTTTTGAGTCACACTTTTGTGTGTTAAATATTTCTTACTGACCAGTATAAGCAAAAGCAGTCTGATTAGTTATACTATGACTTCCCTATTTGAATGTTTTGTGGTTAATAAAATGTATAGATTATATGACCAGACAATTTCAGAAGTAAAACAGAAAGCTTACACTGCCTATTGATTGCCATCCCAACATTTTTCAATGAATCAAGTCATTTGGCTCAGCTAATGAGCAAATGGTGGATCTGTTGGCTCCCAGTATTTTACTTAGTACAAGTACTGTTTTTAAATGTCAATAAACGTTACAATTGATGCATTTATGTTGTTTATGTTATTACACGTAAAACACAATCGATTGCTTCTTCTCTTGTCACTCTTTTCATTTCCTAGCCTTCTTTTTTAGCTTTTTCTCCTTCTAGCACTTTTTGCATTTGGAATCTGCTAATAATAGAAGTTAGTTAGGGTCTCATGACAAGTAAGAGTCTAGGAAATATGCAAATTTAAACATTCTAGTGTTTAATCAAGCCTATTAAATAGGTACACTTTCTTTCAGCATTCGTAATATGTGCAAATCAAGCTAGTAAAACATTTAAATGTAAAAAAAAGGAAAAATAAGTTAATAAAACTGTCAAGCATACCCCTGAATCAATAAAAAATATTGTTCATTAAATAGTACATATTATATTCAGATATGCATAAGAATATATTTCAATTTAATTAATTTCATTAATGGACATCTCTCAGTATATACATGTGCACCGATTCATTTTTTCATCCATTAGTTCTCTTTAACTTCATATATTCAACAGATCAGGATACATAATGCAACAACTTTGTGGTCTGTGAAGTATATTCTTCATATTTAACATGGGCTTTATTATTATCTTTAAGCATCAGTGTAATAATTAGATAGTTACTCATGGCATCTGTAACATACAGTTAAGAGAGAGTGAGAAATATCTGATGCCTCTGTGCTTTGGAATAATTAAAAAATAAAATCTTTTTAAATGTTGAATTAAAACATTTTCTTATGAAAACATCATACACTTTTTTTCCATTTTGATTTTTTAGGGATACCTAATACATACTGCACCAATATTGCAGGTGTGATAAAGTATCAGTAATCGAGCATATCATTAGTGGTCAGACACTAATACAGAGCGAGCCCAGTAAGGCTGCAAAGAAGCCTTATATAAACCTACTTGGACTTCATAAAGTGCTCCTTCCAACTCTTGACAATTTTCACCATTGAGGTCACTGTTTCTCCACCCTAGCCTAAAAAGCATGTTCTGCCTACTTTCCCAGGGTTATTACATGTTTTCTCAGAGGCTATCTGAGAAAGTCCAAAAAGTCATTCTCTTTGGCCTCAACAAATTCCATCTACACATGGGCTTTTCAACAGCTTACTGAAGTTGCTGCTTTTTTTGGCCTTCTGGTATCTCTCAGTCAAATCTGGAAAACCACCTGCTAACTAACATTGTATGAAACACTTCTTTCTTCAACTTTACAACTTCCATTATCACTGATATCCACTGAATGTTCCTAAGAGTACCCAAACCACCTGCCTTCTTTTTACAGCCTTTTGCAGTTATTTCTATTACTGAGGTCTTGGATATGTTCTGTTTAGACTATATGTCCCTAACCTCTCCCAATTTGTAAGAGAGAGTATTACAGAGTGAAAACATGACTCATCCAGAACAAATCACCACCAAGTGGTGATCAGTTGAAAGTTTAGCACCTCTCTTTACCTAATCTTAATAAATATGTAGTCTCAGATTAGATTACAGACAAGTAAAACGTAGATATTTGACTTATGAACATGGTCGTGTTTGAATATTGTTCATTATGGAAATCCCATAGCAATTCACTACTTTGGTTCAGATCACACATTTCATTCCTTCCAATCATGTCCCTCCAGGTATTTCCATCATTTCCATATGAATGTGGAAATCTCCTAGTGGGAACTGCAGGAGAAGATATTTTGTTAAGTCCTGAATCCATATTTTATGGTAAAAATGAATATTTTGAATAGTTACTTGATGCATTAATGCAAATGTTAACTGTATAGTAGCTAGCTGCATGTTCTATGTCCCAAGAGCAAGTTTCCATTGCCAAGGTCTAGTGTCTCACTCTTGACTGTTGTCTGACTGGCATTACACCCAGCCCTGACCCTTCATACTATGGATGGTGAGCCCACAGGGCATTTCCATTGGGTTATGTGGATCACATGAATATCAAGCACTTGACTCCTCTGCTTTGTCAATAGGTGTGGGTCTCATTGTCCCTGTTCTGGATTAGATGCTCTGATTTATTTGAGATGGTGTATTTGAGACTATTAGGATGGTTATTAATGAATAGTTCTTTGTCTAGCCACTCCTCAGACTAATTTGCATTGGTAACTACCAACTACCAAGAGCACACATTGAGGCACACTGAGCTCACAAGCCGCCTAGCAAGGGACAGTTGGAAAGTGCTAGCATCTCATGTCCACGTTTCTGACATTTGCATGTATATAAAAAATAGGAAAGGCTGTATTAATCAGCTATTCAGCACTTATATTAGTCCTTTGTTGTATTCTGGATAGCCTAATAATGGAGTTCATCTATAGTAAATTTCCAAACATATTCAAACTATTAAACCAATATGGTGTAAAATTAATATTGTAAAAGATTCTTTCCATTTTAAATAAAAAATGGGTCTAAATATACTGGTTATTGAAGCACTTGCCGTTTCTCTTTGTATTTTTGCTAGTATACATAAGCATTTGGTTTGCAATCTTTCAAAATGTATATCATAGCAAACTCTAGGTCCATGACAGTCCCTTAAATTGTTTACATTTACTGCAGGAGATTGTGCTAACCCACACTGACAGCTTACCAGTGAAAGCTCCATCTTATTTTGTTTTATTTTTAGCTATGCTGTCAACCATCCAGGAGTGGATTTCACAGATAATGTGATAGCATTGACACACTTGTGTGTGTTTTTCTGAGAATCTGCAATAGGTTTGGGCAGCCTGTAAATAACTGTTTAAAAAAAGAACATTATACATAAAATTGTAGACTATGTAGAATATACTGTCCCCTCCTCATTCATTGTCAGTCCTGGAAAAGATGAGAAAAAAAAGGATTATAAACAATTCACCTTTTGGTGAAGTACCTTAATCTCGCCCTAAAAAAGACAGAAATTCAACATTTAACTAAAGTTAATTTATTCTGTGAAAAAATAATTCCTCATCAGGAAAAAACATTTTTAACACATCCCACAGACTTTCAAGGGGGTTTAGGTCCCGGGACAGCCATTGCAGAAGTTTGATTTTATGTTCCTTTAACCATTTTTGTGTTGAATTGAACATATGTTTTGGAACATTGTCCTGTTGGAAGATCCAACTATGACCCAGGGTGTTAGTGTATTGGCAGAGGCAGCCAGATTTAAGTTTAAAAATCCTGGTACTTCATGGATTCCACAATTCCATGTACCCTAACAAGGTTCTCAGGCTATTTAGAAGTAAGACAACCACATAACACCAGAGAGCTTCTACCATACATGACAATGGTGATCATGTTTGGTATAGCCATCTTTCTTTATATGCCAATCCCAACTTGAGTGTTTGCTGCCAAAAACCTAAATTTTCACTTTGTTCCAGTAGTGTTTAGCAGAGTGCAGCTGTTGATGTTTGTGGTTAAATAACAGGAAAGGATTTTTTCTGGAATGCCTTCCAAACAATCTGATGGCATGGAGGTTATTTATTACGATGGTAAATTTAGAGATTTGGTGACCACAATATGCTACTGTTTTCTGTATTTCTCCAACACTGAATCTTCAGTATTTTTTTTTTTATACCTTTCTTACCATCCTGAACACTGTGCGGGAGGGCAAAATAAAATTGGGTCTTCTCCCAGGCAAGCTGGTAATAGTTCCAGCTAATTTTAACTTATTCATTTAATTATAGGTTGTACAGTTAAGTAATGGTTCATGCTGCTGCCTTATGGTCTCATGGAATTAAGTTAATTTCCCAACCCAGTAAATGATTTTATGAAGTTTTGCACATTCTTCCCTTGTATATTTGGGTTTTCTCTGGGGAATTTAGTTTCCTCTCATATCAAAATGCTATGAATATTAGGTTAATTGGTAGTTTTCAATCTGTCTGGTTGGTGTAAGTATTCTCCTCCTACATCCAGGGTTATGTTCTGCCTTATGCCTGATGCTATAGGATATGCTTTGGCCTCTTGCAAATATGAAATAGAAGAAGCAGGTTATGAAAATAAAATGATGGATATGTAATGATCTGAGCAAATTACAAAATTTCAGGTAGGTGATGCATTAAGTAGGTTGCAGTTTAAATTCCTTGGGTGACTATTGTTGGGTCTGGCTAGTTTGAGGGGTCTGCTGGAAAATACGATGGGACAACTTTTGTTGATTGTAAAAGAGAAATATTATTTTGAGGGCTTCTTTAGGGAACTCATTTTTATCATAACAGAGGTGATGGTGTCTGATGGACTGTGAAAAAGGGATAGATGGAAAGAGCAGTAGTGAAGAAAATTTCTTGAATCAGTGGATTTGTAGTAAAAAAGTGTTTTTAGACTGAAAAGTACAAAATAGTAAAATACAGTGTAGTATGCACATAACAATACACATATATAGAGATGTTTTCCTCTTCATTCTGTCTTCATTGATTCCTGTGTTGCAGATAGATTTTGGCCCACTTTAGACCTGAACTGATTAGATTGTGCTTTAATTGTGTGGTAGGGGAATAGGTAGATATTAACAACCTATACATATTTTAACAAATATGCTATTAATAATAATAATCCTTGTAGTGATTTGAAATATGTTATTGTCATTTTTTCTTATTTTATATTGTGTTTAAAAGGCTTATATTTTGGTAACATGCAGACTGTTGATAGTTGCTTGTAATGGATATTTGAATTAAAGTATTTCTGAAAAGGTTTTCTGGAGTTAGAGGGAATGCAGTCAAATATAGTTGACTATGAAGAAAGAGGAGCATTAGTAAACTGAAAAGTGGGAAGCATCTTTCTAATACAAGCCTTGAAGATGAAACGACTGATTCATTAGCATTTGCGGACTCATGATGCCTTGCCAAGAGAAAGAGTTGTGATCTGGGCCTGATTATGTTGCTTTCATGAGAACAGTAAATTCCATATGACAAAGTAGACATTGGGGTGCTTGACCTACTTCTTAGAGAACAAATTTGGTTAAGAACTGGCAAGAGTTTGCAAAACTTTCAGATGATAGTTGACCTCTTGCTAGAAGTTTTGTGTTTTATGTTTGCACCCTCTAGTAGGCAGCATTCCTTTGCTTATCTGCAAGGGGCATTTCAGGGTTGTTCTTTTAATGGAATGGGCATGAATACTACTTGGGAGATCTAATCAATTATTGGCAAATGAAGGATAACAGGAGCAATGTCACGAGGGGCTTTTATTTCATATCTCTCCCTGTAGTACAATGAAAGTGACCTTAGCTTTGGGTCTAAAGCACTATAACAGGGTTGCGATTTGAGATTGTGAAAGGTGAAAGCTCGGCCAGCAATAAGAAAGAGAGAGAGAGACAGACAGAAAGATATCTGATGTGACAGGGAGTTCTTAATGGTATTTTTGAGGTGGACATTTTAGATTGGCAGTTCTTTATCTGCCAGAGTCAAAGATGATTTGTATTTACAGTCTATAGTCACTTCTTATTGTAAACTTTCAGTTAGCATATTTATTTTTCATGTATTTATGGAAAAACAAGGACATTCAAATGCAGTATTTATATATATTTAAACAAACAATTTTGTATACTTGTGGCATTTTTTTGTCACCATTTTCTATTCTTTTCCCCTTATCTTTATTGTAGTTATGGAGTTTCACAATGAGAACACATCTCATGCGATATATAATTTTCCATTTGCTACTATTTGGTATTCACAAGTGTAAATTTGGGGTGGGAAGCTTGCTCATGGCAAACTTTTGTATCTGACATGAACATACTTATTAGAGGAGAGAAACTAGTATATAGTAATGGGTGATAACCAAAATATCATGGTTTACTTGTGCTTCAAGTGTATGCTATTATTAAAAACATTTTTTTAATTCTCTATGCATTTACAGTGGACCCTTGACTTACAAACTCAATTCGTTCGCGAGGGCTGGTTGTAAGTCAAGACAATTTTTCCTATAAGAAATAATGAAAATACCCATAATGCGATCCAAACCTCCCACAGCAACACTAACTTAACCTTTTCATAATAAAAAAGGGTTGTATAATGCGCATAATTTACCAAAACACCAATAATTTTTCTAATGTACTAACCAAAAAGTTATAAAAAGTGCCTAGCCTACCAGAAACAACAATTTCATAGTGTACTCACCATTTAATTTGACATCTTTGGGCTGCAGGAAGGGAGGAGGAGGAGAATGAAACGGAAGGTGGTTATTGTTTAGAAGGAGCCTCCTTATGCAAAGCTTTTCTTTGTAAAATTGTCGAGATGGTGGATTTTGACATGCTGTACATATTAGCGAGATCGGTCACAAACACCACTCTCATATTTCCGCACAATTTCCTTCTGTTCTGATTGTGATCGCTGTTTCTCGAGTTAATAATGACAGTAGTCGAGCACTCAGTTCAAAGCTGGCCGTGTTGTGAACTGCTGTAATAATACACTCCAAAGCAAGCCGGTGCTGACTCAGCCTGATGACATCATCATGTGCCACGCCAGCCCGCTAGCTAACATCCCTTAACAATCACTTTCTTTACCTTCGTTACCTTCTCTTCCTTCCTTAGCAATTATGCGTCTTGCTTGCCATGGTCTTAGTGAATTATATATCTATACTAATAAAAGGCAAAGCCCTCACTCACTCACTCACTGACTCACTCACTCACTGACTCATCACTAATTCTCCAACTTCCCGTGTGGGTGGAAGGCTGAAATTTGGCATGTTCATTCCTTACAGCTTCCTTACAAAAGTTGGGCAGGTTTTATATCGAAATTCTACGCGTAATGGTCATAACTGGAAGCTGTTTTTCTCCATTTACTGTAATGGAGATGAGCTTGAACGCCGTGGGGCGGAGTTTCGTGTGACATCATCACGCCTCCCACGTAATCACGCAGTACATAGAAAACCAGGAAGACCTCCAAAAAGCGCTGAAGAAAACATGCATTATATAATTGAGAAGGCAGCGAAACAATAAGAAGCGAGCAAGTGACATATACAACCATGTTCATGAGTTCTGCTACTTCGGAAACAAAGCACGATGTAAACCTACACTTTAAATTAAGTTCATAGACAGGCTGCCGCTGGCGTTTGTAATTTAGTGCCTGCCCATATAAGGCCGTCCGTCAGCGCAATCCAATAGCAAACTCCACTAAATATTCACGGGTGAAGGACTGTGTTTATGGAGAGGAAGATGAGATGGTCAGGGTGGTGTTTGACACAAACTCAGCGAAACTGCGAGAGAAAGTTTTAAGTGCCAGGACTAAGGTAACATTAAATACAGCCATGGACATAGCACGAGATGGCACCAGCACAGCTGGGAACCTTCGATGCATGTACACCGGCGGCTCACGTGAACTGACGCAGTGCACAGATAAAAAGCAACAGTTCCAAAGAGCTGAACAAAACCGAATTACACAATTGAAAAGGCAGCAAAAATATGAAGCGCCTGATAAGCATATTCATAAATCCAGCTACTGCGGAAACAAAGCACACGGTGGAAAAGTCAATGTCCCGCTAAAGGAAGACAGTGTAAAAAAAAAAAACCCGTGCATGCAGTGT
The DNA here is from genome assembly GCF_016835505.1 of Polypterus senegalus. Classification (NCBI taxonomy): domain Eukaryota; kingdom Metazoa; phylum Chordata; class Cladistia; order Polypteriformes; family Polypteridae; genus Polypterus; species Polypterus senegalus. The sequence continues at coordinate 53,670,280 of NC_053161.1, forward strand.
GTCAGGTCTCAGATAAAGAAGAAGACGAGCTGTTTATTGATGCAGTAAGAAACGAATCGATGAAAGAAACCTGTCATCTTTACAACGATTGACAAACACGGAATGTAACTTGAACACAACACATCCTACAAATACAAACCTGATTGAAAGAAATAATGATAATCAAATCCTTGATGACAGCAACACTCAGTAACACTCACAAAACAAATACTGTATATTGACAGTCATGTTACGTTATTTTTAAAATGTTCCCTTTTCTTTTCTAGCTTTTTAACACACTACTTCTACGCTGATACGCGGGTATATATATATATATATATATATATTCCGATCTACATACTCGAATAATGGATACTTTATTCGCCATCAATGATTGTTTTGGTAAAGCCATACTCAGTGTATTCATTAGATGAACGGTAAAAAAGTAAGAGCGAGGGAGGATGCAGGCTGTAGTGTAGGCGTCAACTCTATCTGAATTGCGCGATCACATTTCAAAAATATATCTTTTCAAGTTCTATTTAGTCCATATTTGTCAAACTCAAGGGCCACGGGCCACATCCGCCCGGCGTGTAATTATATCCGGCCCGCGAGATCATTTTATATACTGTATTATTGTTATTAATGGCCCGGGTATATGAAGCGCTGGTAACACAATAAACTACAGATCCCATAATGCAGCGCTTCAGCTGCCTTGCCGAACACTTACCGCGTTAATCAAGTCTAGCTTATGATGCTGCAAGTTATTGCGAAGCTAGCTCACGCGATGCTGGAGAGAAAAGTTCATTCTGAAAATAGAGCCTTTAAAAACCGATGGGAGGCTGAGTATATGTTTACTGAACCCGTGTGTCTCATTTGTGGAGCTAATGTGGCTGTAATTACAGAATTTAATCTAAGACGGCACTATGAGACAAAACATCAGGGTAACCTGAATGCAATGCAGAAGATACAGAAAGCAGAATAATTAAATAAAAATCTGACACTTCAGCGGACGTTTTACCCGTGCACAATCACAAAGTGATTTCAAGTGAAGCTGCTTTTATGGGAGACACAAATGCACCAGTGCAACTTTGCCCCACTTTCCCTGTTGCCAAGTAATGTTAAACCAAGTCGTCACTATGGTGTTCCCAAACACGCACTTTGCTGATAAACTGAGCGCACTGAGTTTGCACGGCGCTTTGGTGACTTTGAAGAACAAAAAGTCCGTCTACATGCGGCTCGAACCTTGTGCATGTTTGGTAGCACATATCTGTGTGAGAAGCTCTTCTCAGTGATAAAGACTAACAAAACAGCACACAGGAGTCGCCTCACTGATGAGCACCTGCAATCCATCCTGAGAATCTCCACAACACAGAACCTCACACCAAACAGAAACGAACTTGTTGCCAAAAAAAGATGCCAGGCGTCCAGCTCTAAAATGACATATGAGCAAAGACAACTGAATGATTTGATTTGTTATTGCTGAAAGGAACACATTTTATTTATATTTCCAGGTTTTGTTATGCAGCATGTTCATATTTGAATTTGTATAATTTTGACAGGATATATTTTTATGGAGAGCAAAATCTTTTGGGATATTTAAAATCTAAGTTTATTTTTATATAAAATTACATAAGAGTAAAGAAATTTGAATGTTTGTTCTTTTAATGTTTACTTTATTTCTAACTTGTATAATTTAGACAGGATATATTTTTATGGAGAGCAAAAAATTATAAGTTGTTTAAGGTTTGAGTTGATTTATTCAGAATAAAATTCCTGTCTGTTTTTACCATTCCTACCAAAGATATTTCTGTCGACTAAATAAAAATTCCTTCTATTTAAAATTTAAATAGAACTTGAACAAATACGATAGTTCATAATATCCACGCAGACTTGCACGTAAGAGCGGAGTTATCCTTTTAACAAGCAGCGTATTGCACTGATCTGAAATAGCTGTGTGTGTATATATGTAGATATGTATGTATATGTATATATATGTTTATATATGTGTGTGTGTATGTATATATATATATATATATATATATATATATATGTATGTGTGTGTATATATGTGTGTGTATATATGTAGATATATATGTATGTATATATGTGTATATGTATAGATATGTATATATATATGTTTATGTGTGTAAATATATATATATGACAACAACACTCATCACTCACAACAGTGACAAAACAATTATATTGACAATCATGTTACGTTATTTTCAAAATGTTTCCTTTTCTTTTTCATTGCTTCTTTAACACACTACTTCTCCGCTGCGAAGCGCGGGTATTTTGCTAGTATATAGATAAATCACTGCACTGACCAAAATTACGTCCACAAACACATGTATCTGGGCTCCGACTGACGCTTACGAACGCTCTTGGCTGTTTGTTTACAATCGTACAAGCAGATACACGTGAGTGCATTCGGGTCGTAACGCAAGATGTTGGTCGTAAATCAAAACAAAAATTCTGGTCGTAAATCAAGTTGTTCGCATGTCAGGCATGACGTCAAGGGTCGACTGTACATTATTTTAGTTGCTCCTACTAAATACGGAGAAAGTATCTAGCTCAGCAAATCGTCACCAGACTTTTCTATCCCTGGCATAAGTTTCTAGGTCCCCCAGGGGAATCTTTGGGAGCTTACAGAAATACTCCTTCTAATGTTTAGTCAGTGCTTGGATCATCCTTGACTGCCTCCAGTATCTCAGTGGGAGATGCCATAAAGCATCCATTTTCAAAATGCAATAACCTCATTTGCTGGCCTCGATAAATAGATAGATAGAGAGACAGATACTTTATTAATCCCAAAGGGGAAATTCATATTAATCCATAACTGTACTCTAATGGCCTCCTGGTTTCTGTGTACATTCATCCTCTCATGGGGAGTAAGCAAAGCAACTAAATGCAGGAACATAGGCTCGGCTTCTTGTGCCCATAATCTAATTATTTGATTTAAATTGTATAATGTGCATGCAGAAATTGTAGCACTAAATATCTCACATCTTTGGCCCAGAACTTGAAGCTATTATGGCATTCCCCATTCAGACATTATGTGTAGACTATAAAACTTGCGCTTTTCTTATATGTCTGCGAGTAAAGAGGTGGTATATGTATCCTTCCTCCTGGATGAAAGATTCAACTATTTTTCTGTTCTAGTGGTTTGGCATAGCCTTTGCTTGGAAAAGCTAAGGTATATGATCACTAAATAACTAGAATATATTCCTGTTTTCTCATTTTTAAAAATGCGAATTATCTACTAGTAAGTGTAGTGGAGTGGGGGTGGATTGTAGACAGTTTAACGTGTAGTATAGGGAAGGAACAATACAAGGCTTTGGCAATACATACAACATGCTACAAAAGGTAGTATGTGGTAACTATCCATACGTTGTGATTAAAAGTTGCAAGTGCAAATGAAGCTGGATTTACCTAGATTTGGACACCTCTAACTCTGGAAGGGAAGTGTCTGTAAGATCATTAGAAACATCAGGCACATCATCACAAAGCATAAAACTTAAAGCTAATAACAATTTTAATGTGCCATTGAAACTTTTTGTCCACTAAGTTAAATTCCTGCACTATTCCTTCAAGGTGACACTCCAAGATAAAAAAGTCATCCATTAGCTGTGCTGCTTGAAAGAAAGTTTTGCATGAATTCTAGCAAATGTGAATTGAGTGTGTTTATATACCACAGTACACATAAACTGTTCTTAAAACAAAGACACCTTAAGAAAGGTACAGTAGTTTTCAGTCATCAACATTTAGAAGATCCAACTGATAATGGCATAAAACAAATTAATATGCAGTGAATCTACTGTTGATGTTGAAACACCCCTGGTCTTTCATGCTATAAGGCTGCATGCTGCTTTCCTAGAGGATGACTGTTTTCCCAAACTTGGCAAATTATAGATTTTTATATGTCAGAAACAACAACTCAGTGTTGAATTTTTTTTGCCAGGTATTATAACAAATATATTCATAGAAGTTGAAGAGGTTGCTGTAATTTAGGCATTATATCAGAATCTTTCTGGCCTTGCTAACCTAAAAAATTTGAACCACATATTTTTTTTTTTATGTTTTTTCTTGTTGGTACTGCAGGCAAATAAGAATGTTATGGGGTTTGATTTAAAAAAAAAAAAAAAATCAGAACGGAAACCATATGAAATGTGAAAATTACATTTTACATTTTTTTCACTTCAATTGCTTGAAGAATTTATACCACCTACATCTTGTCAAAAAATGGTATGTAATTTATTTAAGATGGAAAAATTTTCTTGCTGTAACTAAATCTCTTTAAGAAAAACATCAGGCACAGTTTCTGCAGGTATCTACTACTTTGTTTGTTGTCTTTAGTCTATAGGTATCTTGTATATTTTTTTTTTACTCAAAGTGGTTTCAATCAATCTTTCTGGCTTAAGACTGCTTTTTATTCTTTTATTAAAGCAGCTGTGCATATTCAGGAAGACAAACAGCCAGTCTCCATTTTTTTCTTGCTAATCAATCTTTTGATTTTAATAAACACTGCATGACATTTAGGCCAGCTCGCTTTCTTACAACTGGCAAGACTGATAATGGTCCTTAAGAAGCAGCGCTTGTTGTCTCTGCTAATCATAGATGTAAAACAAATGTTATTTATGATGATGTTTTCTTGCTTCTTTTCTTAAGTATTCCCTCTTTTATTGCCTAGGCTTTGATATGCCTAGTTAGAATCAGCCTGCTGCTTTTTATCTATCATTATCTATTAGCTGATGAAGGCCACAGCCAGCTTTCTTCCTTTTTTTCTTTCCCTTGCCATTATACCTTATGATTTAACAACTTTGAAATGTTGGCATTGCTCAGGGTTTAAGCAGTCCTGACAGTATGCTGTGTTGTACCTTATCTCACCTTTATTTTCAACTTCTGCTGTATAAGTAGATATTAAGTCAGATTGGACATACCATTTTCATTTATAAAAGGTTTTGTACCCAGTTAATGCTCCTTGCACTAAATTCTGCTTCCTTTGTTTGCTTTTAAAGAATTTGGGTGTTGTGTTTTTATCAAGCAGCAAGGATGCACAAATTCTATCCACTTTCAAATTTGTATTGTGCTGAATGAACTGGAAAAATGTTTTGCATTTGATTTTGATAACAGGACCACATGTGCAAAGCATTTTTCATATGTGCATTTGCTAGTGTTTTTCCATTTTGCATTTTTTTTTTCATTCTTCAGAGCCTGAAATGCGCAAACATTGGTAACACTTTTTTGCTGTACGATCATATCACTGTCAGCGCTTTGCTAAATGAAAACTATGTGCAATGCGAAAGATATTATAAAATGTCACTAATAATCCTTTAACATTGCTTTAATTTCTAAAAATATATTATTCTGCCATGCTTCCACTTCACTTTTAACATTTCAGCTAGTGACTTTGCAAGTATTTTATCAGGACCATTTGAAGGAGAAGTGTTTAGTAATGAGCAGAACTGCACTTATGAATAATGTGGCAAATTTGATAAAGAAATGATGTCACAATAATCTGGCTCAAGACTTCACTAAGAAAAAATGCATTGAGAAACATTAGAAAGTTTAACAATAATAACATAAGTAAAAACAATGGAAATGTCATTTTGAGGATTGTGACTTATGTGCAGAAATCATATGATGTGAGTTAATTTCAGCAGGTTTATGCCACACACACCCATAGTAAATGCTGTGACATGATGCAAAAGTCCAGTCATCCCAACCACTTCATTCTATTATATTAAGAATCTAGTCATTCAATATTTACTGTAAGCAGTACATATATTTTTAGCTTGTGTGGGGATCTACTTGAATATGTAACCACTGTCCATGCTATCACAGCAGGAAGGCACCCATCAACACGTCTGATGTACTGACAAGAGACAACTTCTTGCTATGTGCATAACAGAACAAGCAGGCTTGCTATTGAGATTGACGTGGGGCGGCGAGGGGGGTTCATCACTCACCCACCACACAGTCACCACCACTACAGTATGCTGCCTACAGTGTCCGCCCACTGAGAACAAATTGCCCACCCCTAATTCAACAGGCAGCCAACCTGAGGCACACTACAATGCTACCCCCGCTGCCCCGTTCACCCTCAATGGCCTCCGTTCAGCCACAACCGGGTCAGCGCTTGCAGCATTACCAGCCGTGTGTGGTGGGCGGGCAGTAAAACGCCCCCCTCTGCTCCATCCAACCTGTGTCCAGTCAGGAGCAGTAGCTGGGGTGGAGTAGTGGGCGGGCAGCAAACCATCATCCTGCACACAAGCTATAACTGTGGCCCCAGTGACTATGGACCACGGGTCACCGCTTGCCGCTGGGAGCCGCCTTTGGGACACTACACTGCGCGAGCAACAAAATCACCCCCCCTCCAGCCACTGCTTGCGGCATCCCCAGGCCAAAGATGACGGAGCAGCAGTTACTGAGGCGCAGGCGTCGCAGCTGTGGCCTCGTTCATAGGTCGGATGTCCATAACTTGGGGACTACCTGTAGTTCCAAAAATTTACAGTGTAACAACTTTAAATCTTTTCAAGTGCATATATGGCAGCTTTCCGCACTACTGGTAGTGATTTTCATCCATTCCCAAGGCAAGTTTTTTTTCAGTCAGTCAGATGACACTTATGCACTGCACTTTTGAAAATAATAGCACAGATTCTCATTTGATAGAGATCAGGGCTTTGACTGAGCCATTGTCCTGAGCTCTAAAATTAGTTAGTTCTTTTGTTTGGAATCATTGTCTTGCAGAGAAAGGTACTTTTATCCAAGCTTCAGTTTTTAGTCAGACTAAAACAGGTTGTCTTGCAGTATATAGTTGTATTTTTCACCACCCATTCATCCTTTTATTTTAAACAGATACCTAGTCCCTGCTAATCATAATAATCCCCACACCACAATTCTACCACCATCATACTTCACTATAGGTTTTGTGATTTTCAAGTTATGTTCAGTGTTACATTAGCATCAATCATATTTCATTGAACTTTGGCCAATAAAGATTTGTCTTTTTGCACAAAGCAGCTGGATCACTCTCATAATTTTTGGCAAACTCCAGATGTGTTTTTTTATCATGTTTCTTTTCGTGTAATGAACTTTATCTGTACCACCCTCCCATACGGGCTTTGGATATGGTGTACCTTTACTCCAGTCTGAGGTACTAAATTCTGTAGTTCCTTTCAAAGTGATGGCTGATCCACTCAAATGGCCTCTCTCAAAGGTGGATTTCTTATTTGGAGTTTTGATGGACAGTCTTTACTATGTAGTGTCTGGGTGGTTTGATATATCTTCCACTTGCTGATAACTGAACCAAAAATGCCCACTGGGACATCTAGAAATGTGGATATTATTTTTATTATTTTAGTAATTAATGCATTTATGTTATTTTTTTCAGTAATTCCTTTGTAATGCTCTGTAGTCTTCATTGTCACCGTTGCTCTTCAGATTCATTATCTGATTGCTGATCTCTTAATTGTGGGGTTTTTATCCACAAAATGGAACTGTGTTTTTAATGTTTCCCTGGTGGAGACTAAATGCAAGGTAATTGTGTTTTTAGTAGGAAGTTGTTTTCAGCAGTGTTTCCACAATGAAGGTATTGAATACTTAAACAACCTGCATTTTTTGTTTTTTCTATCACATTAAAAACTAATTTTGAGTTTCAGTGCTTCAAAATAAAAATATCTCACAGAGCAAAATTTCAGTGTAGGATGTGTTTGAATTCATTTTTGTAATATTTGTTATCTGTTTTATAATATAATATATTTTGAATTTTTTTTTTGTATTTCATGTACAGTGTAGATTGGCACTAAAAATAAAATCTTTAAATCCATGTATTTAATGTCATACTGTTGCATTGCCTGTTGCATATTGTTGCAAATATTGTATGCTTTTTACTTGTTTTATAGTATACTCTCTGTATATGCTATTATTATTATCCTTTTTTTATTTAATATTATTAGATGTGCATGATAAATCATTATATTTGATAAAAGACAGTTGAAACTCCAAATTGAAGAAAATGCATCTAAGTGTATGCTGAGTAGTTCTCTCTGTGGTTTGTCATATGGCGGATGTGGCCACGCACTGTATCAGTGCATGCTCCCAAACTACTCCTTCTATCTTGAAATGGCAATGCATTATGGGATAGTAAACTTTAAAGATATAACATGCCAGGCTACTCACAATCTACAAGCTCAGCAACATGACTATGTAGCAGTTCAGCAACATGTATGTAGCATATCCTGCAGTGCTTTGGCAGTCTTCTAAATTGGTTTACCCAAGGAATGAGATGGGCAGCAGAGTCTGTTTTCCTAATCTGTCTTAAGAAGCCCATTTTCAGCTCCAGCTTTATTTTGTATTGAATTCTTTTAGAGTATGTTTACTGTCTTGTGCCATGTTGGTGTAAAAGCTAACATGTAATCTATCAGTTTGGTGGTGCTCATTTTGGAAACTTGCTTACTTACATCAACATTGCTATTGTAGAATTATATAAAACACTACTATAAAAATGGTAGTTTAAAGTGTTAAAACAAATATCAAAAATATTTGTTTCTCTAAGTAGTTGAACAGGTCTTCAAAATCCTTGGTTTTGTTACTTTTCAGAATTATCCTAAATAAATATTCAGTGCAAGACATTGTGTGAGCAGGTCCTTTTGCTTTTATGTTATTTCTTTTTGCCTTGTTATAGGTTCAACAGACTGTGTTTGCTATGCAACAATGGGCATCAATGATCCAGTGACGTCAGCCTTGCATGTTATTGTAGGTAAGTGATTGTAAGAACAATAGGTTTGGAGGGAACAGGGAAATATCAGTAAAGAGGGATGGCTGAGGCAGCAAATTACCCATCAATAATGAATGTCTGTATTTAAACTTTAATAGTTTTTCAAAGTGGAGAAATATAATGAGAAACGTGAAACTATTATTTATGGTTAGGTGAAATACCCAACTGCCTTTGTTAATGATAATTTGCAGCTTCTGTACAAGAATTTTAATAGACTTGTGCAGTACATTTGGTTACATAAAACAGGTATAGTTTTCAGTATTCCAAATTAAGAAATGTAAAATGCATTTGGCTAGAAGCAACTAAGTATATAGCATGTAGAAGCAACATAGTAGCTGGGGTGTTGCAATGAAAACCTCAAAGTAACCAATTCAGCATCCACCATGTATGACACTGATCAAGTCACTAAATGAACCTGTGCTGTAATTACAGAATTTTAGTGTATAAAAAATTGTAATATATGCTGGAAATTGCTAAATAAATATGTGTATCAGTAACTATTTTTTGAAAATACTTTTCACAACTGTTGGTTTGTGTGAGCCAAAGCCAACCTTGAGAGAACTTGGTACTAGGCAGCAAACAGTCTTGGAAGGGAGAGTAGTCCATTTTAATAAACACATGTCCACCCTCACTTATTCTGCACTATGTTTATTTGGTAATTAATTTATCGTACATATCATTTTAATAGGGGAAAAAACAGAGTGCTATTAGAAAACTAATACAGACACCATGAGAAGGTGCAAACTCTGTCCAGATGGAGACCTTGCTGAGAATCAAACTATGGACCTTGGGGCTCTGAGGGAGTAGTACCAGCCTAATATTATAACTTAACCTCTTGCACCTTTTAGCTTGGTGTAGACTCTGGCCCTTGCGACTCTGAATTGCGAAGATAATTTATGAGTGGTTCACTTCAATTATTTGTTCTTAAGATTTTTTTTATTAAATCATGTTGTATGGTATTTTACCTATTACCTAACCTTTTATAGCTTAATGGTACAAACAGAAAAAGTAATTCTTTTAAATATCTGAAAATGTGCTTCTATAGGTCTGATGATTTTTATTTTTTCTCTTCTATAAATATTTCATTAGGGGACTCTCAACCAATGGATGTCTGCTCAGTTCATCATTATAACACTTTTCTGAAGTACTCTGTGTCCCTACTCGGCTATGGTTTCTATGGCGATATTTTGACAGACAGTGAAAAGTATCGATGGATGGGTCCTGCTAGATATGACTTTTCAGGTACAAATCACTTTCAAATCAAAATGTAGGGGAAATTATATATACATAATTTGTTTAGAAAACTTCTTTCTTGTTAAATAAGTGTTCACCATTAGAAAACTACAAATAGATTGTAAGTCTGCAAGAAAAAAAAATAAAATAATGGGGCAAAGACTAAAATTAAACATACTTCAGTTAACACTTAATTTTGAAAAAAAAATTAACTGTTGTAACCTATAGAACACTTAATAGTAGTGCCATGACAGAGATTAATCTTCTAACTAATTTTTAAATAATTAAAATCTTAATTTCATCATGATATAAAAAACTGAACTTACATTTTTTGTCATATATATGAAAGAATCACAGAGCAAAAGTTCAGATCTATTACAAGGTATGCCATTGTTGCATTCTGGATCAAATATGAGGTTTAATTTTGTATACTCGTTGTTCAAAAGTAGTTCTTTTGTCACTTTGGATAAAAGCGTCTGCCAAGGAAATAAATGTAAGCATAGTATATTATAAATAGATTAAATAAAGATGGATAATTGTGCCTATTGGAAGAAACTGCATTACTTATATTGTCAGTTACAACATTCTGCATATGAGTCAACAGAGCTCATTGTATTGTATTTGTTTGTCATAATAATTATTCCATCTTTCAGGTTTCAAAAAATTTCTGTCACATCACTACTATGAGGGAACAATTTCTTACCTGCCCGCTGTGGGCACATTGGGAAGTCCCAGAGATAAAAGCAGATGCAAAGCAGGGTAATTTTTTTTTCTCTTTTGAATGGTTGGGGAGGTTATAAATCAGGGGTGGCAAACTCAGGTCCTGATTTGTCATAGTGGATGCAGATCTTTGTCCCAGCCACTTTTCTTATTAGGAACCCATTTTGCGGCTATTTAATCATACTGCATTGTGTTGATTATAATTGGTTTGATTTTTTTTTTTTAATTAACTAGGGGGTTTTGCCCCCTGCTCACTTTGCTCGCCATCCCCTCCCCCCCCTGCAGTGATACGTGCCGTTGTGAAGAGGGTGGCTGAACGCACCCCAAGGAGATGCGACCGCTCCTCCGAAACCCCTCTTAAACAGTGATACAATGGTAAACAAATAACAGTCGGTTTTTTTACCTCGTCTTTGATCGCTGGCTTGCTGCTTCTGCCATGCTACGTGATCTGCATTTCATCTCTCTTCTCCCCCAGACATCCTCAAATACTATTCTTTCTCTTTTCGCTGTTCCATTATTTCACAGAGTAATATTTTCCATTTTTTTGCACTAATGCAATCTTTACTCTCCTTTTTTTGAGACTTTAGAATTTTCCTACTTCCATTATCTCTAACCTGCTCTGCATGTGTATTACGGGACTTGCTCGCAAAGGTTGTAAGTATGATGTGACTTGACCGTATCGCGGGACGTGAAAGTGTCTCTGTCTCTCTTCAAACGATCTTTCTTCAAAAGATCACATCTTATTGCAAGTTTTTCTTTTATAATATAGAGATGAAATGCAAAGAAAGCCAACAAATTAACTTGATCTCCTTTGCACCTCATGCAATATCTGCTACAAATATATGAATATACAAAAGTGATGGTCTGCAAAATGTTGATATGAAATTTTGAGAATGTCTGTTATGTAAAATTATAGTATTAACAATCCTCACAATTGAATAAATGTGTTTTATTAACGTAAGAGATTAGTTGAAGCAAAATCAACAGAACTGTTTGAAATCCAAGAGATAGTTAGTCATCTGATAGCTCATGTTGCATTTTTATTATTGTTTGGCTGCTTGTTAAAGGAAATAAAACAATTGAGAGTTCTGATTCTTAAAAAGTAAGTCAATGAAAATAATGCAAAGGAAGTATGTTTCATTTACTACTGAAGAAAGTATTAGAAAACAAAATATGTAGCCACTGTGGCCCTCCAGGATCTGACATTGACACCCTTGTTTTAGATAGTTTGTACTTTAAATGCTAAAATAAAAATTTTAAAGTGGCATGGTGGTGCGATGATGTTTGCCATGGACTGATGGCTCAAGAGAGATTTTTTTCCCCACTGTGGCTCTCTGTTTTTAATTATATCAAAAATATGTGCATGTTAATCTATTTGCAAATTCTGAAATGTCCATGAATGAGTATGTACGTGAATGTGCCCTTCGATGGTGTGGCCTCCCATCCATGGTTGCTTCTTGTTCTACACATCAAGTGCTCCCAAAAAAAAATCTCCTCCCCACAGCCCAGAACTGGATAATTGGGATAGAAAATGGATTGATGGATGAGATTGAATATTTATATGCAAGTTATGTGCATTCCTTAAAATATCACCTTAGCTGAATTTCCATGATCTCTTTTGAAAGAAAAAGCCTTGATATACGTTGTGTTGCTATGTGTTGTACTTTATTAGTCCAGCGTAGAGTAGAATAGCAGAGACATGAGAAATTAAAACAGCAGATAGGTACTAATAAAAAGTGCAGGAGGAGATACCAGCCTGGAAAGTTTGTTATTCAGCATATACTGCACTTTTTTAAACGTAAACGTTTGCTTGAACATATCCACTAGTCTGTCTGTTTTTGGGATCACTTTATATTGTGGTGAAGTTGTTCATAAATGTTTTAGCCTTCAGTGATTCAATATTTAAAAAAAAAATAATCCTGTCTTATATAAATGCAGACAGCAGTGGTCACAAAGTTAATAAAAACAAAACTGGGGGGATTTCAGTGGACAAAGAAATCTTTGAAACAGATGAATTAAAAAATGAGATTACTGCCATGATAAAAAAAATTCAAGAGTATTTTAATAATGAGTGAGTATTTTCCTGCACATGGAACATGTGTTGTCAAAAAGGAATAAGTAAATCTGTAGTCCACCTCATATACTACAATTTCTTTTCTGTCTGACATAGGAGTACAACATTTACTTTACTCATCACTATGGCAAGAAACATATATTCTGGGCTATATTCTCTTCTAGTTAGTGGAAGATAAAGTGTTTGAAAAAGAAGCATCAGTTTATTTGTACAAGCAGCAGCAATTGTAAACATGCTTATGTTGAAATTATTTATAACATTTAACTCTCAGTATTTTGGCAGTGCCTATAATTTATTTAAAAAGTGCAACAGTGGTAGGCAACTCAACATATTTGTTTTTCTGTAGTAGTTAAAGCTATGAACTTTGAATCCTGAGGTTGTAGGTTGAAATCTCACTAAAATCGACACTGTAATTCTTTGTATTTATATAGCGCTTTTCTCACTACTCAAAGCGCTCAGCAATTGCAGGTTAAGGGCCTTGCTCAAGGGCCCAACAGAGCAGAGTCCCTTTTGGCATTTACGGGATTCGAACCAGCAACCTTCCAATTGCCAGTGCAGATCTCTAGCCTCAGATTTACTACTTCACTGTGTGACCATGAGCAAGTCGCTTGACCTGTCTGTGCTCCAATTGCAAAACCAAAAAAGAAATGTGACCATATAATTATAAATGTTGTAAGTCACCTAGGATAGACCAACTAAATAAGTAAATGTATATCTTATGAGAAGGATCTGAAAGTGGACCCATCATTATCTACATCCAGACAGTATATAGAGGGCCAATATGATGTTAGCTGTTAGAGCATGATGTGTGGAGTACAAGTCAAAGGAGATTATACTTATGCTATATAATACACTAGTGAAGCCTTATTGGAGTACTGTGTTTTGGTCTCTATATTTCGAAAAAGGTGTAGAAGCACTAGAGGAGAGCAATTAGGCTGATGAGATATGAGGAAATATTGAAGGAATTATACCTTTTCAGTTTTGGCAAATGGAGAATAAGCGTTAGAACAAGGTTTCTCACCTGTCAGAGAAGTATAAATGAAACTGAAGATTAATAAATAACTTAAAGCTATTCCTAAAACAGTGGTGACCCAATAGAATCTCCTTTGATATGGCTTAACTGGCATGATGAGGGGGATAGACATAGTTAATCTAATATTGTTTGTAGTTTAAGCACTTTTTAACTTTATTTTCCAATAATTACTTTAAAATCACAAATCTAAATGCCGAAATTCATGTGGAAATTAAATGGTTGTTTTTCATTTAATAGGGAAGATTTACTCTTTGAACAATTTATTTATTATTTTAAGGTTTGCCACAAACACATCTATGATATACTACATATTTTGCTAGCTTGGGCTGCAGAGGGTCCATGTGTTAGCCTTCTTATTTGATGGACTGTGGCTATTGAACTGAAGTGGCTAACTGCCACTACACTGTCAATTCCTGTTAAATGTACATTAAAATTAAGTTTGTCGATTGTAAGACAATCCATTTTCATAACCAGCTCAAAATGCAACAAACCATTCAATTTGGTTATCATTCATTTTATACATTTTAATGATTGCATCAAAAACACAGTTCTTGTCATTGCCAACACACATGAAGACAAACACTAAAGAGCATCTTCAGCTTTGTAACTGTAATCTTTTTAAATTATGAAATGGTCTGTTGTACAGGTCTTTTGTATGTAATACACACTTACCACTACTACATCTTTCTGGATTACACAGAAGAGGAAGTGTTAGATTAAAAAAAAAAAAAAGTAGTGAAATGTTTGCATTGATTATAAGGTCATTAAGTAATATTAGGCTGAAATAAAAGAGGCTCAAACTAAAAGGGTATTTTTATAAACAAATTTAATTTTAAAAAGTATGCCTCATTAATGTTTCCCTAATATATTGATTGATTTTGTTTCATGGTTGTTTTTATGATGTGGCTAGAAGTTTTGTTAGATAATGCTTGAACAATTGTGAGCCATATTCTAGTGCCACTGCTTTTTTATAAACACAAAGAAGATCAAGTTGTGCACACCACTTTGTGATATCAGCCACACAGCACATGTTCAATCTAAGGTATAATGATCATTATAGTGCTAAAGTGCTAGGTTTTATCAACAATTTTAAACATTGTGTAGGGTACCTGGGAATCTGATATGCAGAAATTGACTGATGGCTGATGACTAACAAAGCTGTACTGAGAAATTTCCATAAAATACGGCTAGTGTGGCCTGATGGCTAAGGAGTTGTAAATTAATCTGCAAGATTACTAGTTCATTCCCATAAGCCTGCCTGTTCTGTTAATATAATTATACAAACTAAATTAAGAAAACAATTAACATGAAAGACTGTGTTTGGAACTTCAGCATTATGTAAAAGTTTACTTATTTCTTAAATGTATTACATGATTAAGAGTAAATAGTAAAATTGTTTAGCTTTAGTTTGTCATTATCATTATCACTTGCCACTGCAATGTTTATTTTAAATGCATTATTTTTTATCTTTTAAATATCTATAAGGAAGTTTTTTGTAAAATGGAGACAAATGAGCAAAATCTCAAACACTTAACAGTTGTTAGATGGCTATCTCCTGATTTTTATTTTTTTTTTAATTCAATTTCGTTCCAGATGTTTCATCTGCTTCAATAGTGGCGAGCAACTATGTAAAGAAAAGCACCGGAGAAGTGATATCAATGACAATGGTAAGTTTTCAGAGAAAAGAATTTCTGTATTTTAGTTTATGATTGTTGTATTTATTTGAAAACCTTTACATCTTATCTAATATTAAACTGAGTTTGTTATTCTTCATTATCATAGACACAAAATGGGAATCAAGTGATTATAATATGTCAGGTATATACAGCATATTCTCAAACCTACCTAATTCAATTCAGAGTTATGTAAGATGGCAATCCATCATAGGGCTCACTTACTCACATGTAAATATAGAATTGGCACTCAATGTGAGTAGGATGTCTTAAGTGGGGATGTGAGAGGAATGCCAGAGTATCTAAATGAAGACCTAAAGAGACTTGGAGAAAACATGTTCTGTGTGGTGGCACATCTACCCACTGTGCAAACATGGCACCCATTTATACATACGTACTTTCTATAATTTTAAATCAGAAATGTTCTTTCTGTGCTAGTGTTGTTGTAACCAAGTAGAAAATAAAATAAATACAGAATGTAAAATAAATTGAATGAAATAAAATCTCATCACATAGGCCTTCCTTGGTAAGTTAGTAATTCCAGAACATTCTAAATATAATTTAGGTAATTAAGTGATTTCAAGTAGTTACTGTCAGTTGTAAATAAACTGTTAACTATGAAGTTTTTACTTATTTTGTAAAACAGTCATTCCTGCGGGTATGTTTGAAGTAACTCTCTATGTAATCATTTCTAACAACCTAAGGCACTTTATAGACTGATATATGGTCAATGTGGATGCACTGCTAAACTGTACTTAATTCAAATCCTTTGTGCCACTTTTATTTCTATGAAAATTTTTATAACATTTTTTTATCGAAAAGTTTTAGTCACTATTCATGGAGCTGGAGAATGGTGACATTTTGCAATTAATTACTACATTCAAGTAAGTATTTCACTGTACACATGGCAGTAATGACCTTATAAACTTTACTTTCCTTCAAATTTAATTGTAATGAGAGGAATTAAAGAGAAAAAAAATTTTTAGGTCACACAAAGGTGAATTGGTCAGTATTTTGGCCTCGTACAGGTAGATGCTGGCCATCAGTTTGGGTTTTGTATTTTAGATTTACTTGATTTCTGTTATGTATGTATACAGTATGTGAAGGCAATTAATTTTCTCCTGGTACTTTGGTTTTACACTCACATCCTCTAACATTTGCAAGTTTAGTTATTTGGCGATAATAAATTGTGATTTTGTGTTTGTTTGAGAGTAATGGACTGGTTCAGACATTGGGCAGATGCAGCTGTGATAGGCTGCAGTCCACAACAAACCTAAATAAGATTAAGTGAGTTTGTGAATATTATTTTTATAAATTGTATTTGTTATTTTGTATTTTGAATGTTTTATCAAGTTAAAGTAACATTCACTTGTAGTAAAGAATTTGATTTCCTATTTATGTATATATATTTTGTTTATATTAACACCTTAATCATTCATAACATATTAAATTTCAACATCATATGTAATATAGAGAATACTGTACTACTTTTGCTAACTATATTGTTTGTTTATTTTAAATATCCATTAGGTAATTAGTTTTCCTGTATAGGTTTATAGTTAAAATGTGAGTTTAGAAACATAGTTGCCCTCTTTCTAACAATCTTCTTAAAATTATGTTTTTAAAATCAATGTAACATTAATTGCATTCTGTATTCACACCACCAGGTACTGTTCTTCTGTTGCATTTGTTTATTTTGCAACTGTTATGTTTAAAACATGTATTTCATACAATGACTTACCATTAGTCTGTAGCGATTTCTGTGCATTATGCATAATTATATAACAAGAAAATACTGGACACTTCCACACCATTGCATTTATTGTTTTTACTAGGAAATGTTATTATTTTAAAAACTCGTCTCATAAATATAACCACCAAGCCTTATAAAACACAGAGCTTTTACAACAATAATTTTTATGTTTGTAATTGACAAAATGTATATGCTGCCATGTGAATTTCTGTTAATATTCCTGTTTCAGTGTTTGAGTTGTAGTATCTGCATAAAAAAAATAGCTAACAGCCCACAAAAAGTCAAATTATACAATTTTTATTTTTTATATGTTGTCTATAGCAACCATATTATTTATTTTTTTTTCTGTTTTAGACTTTGAAGGTGAATGGAAATATGCTAAGGGGAAATTTCTAGCAATCAATGCAGCATGTATGAGTTGTGCATGTCCACGAAGCCCAAAAGGCCTTTCCCCAGCAGCTCACTTGGCAGATGGAACAACCGACTTAATCATTGTCCGTAAATGTTCTAGACTAAATTTCTTACGACATCTCCTCCGTCACACAAACAAGGATGATCAGGTATTATAGATTTAAAATTATTGATTAGAAAATGTAGAATATTTTGCAGAATAATTCAGTACCTCTTTGAGAATGGCAACATGAAATTCAGTTTCAGTACTGGTCCGACAATCAGCATTTACATATGTTTTGTTTTATGGTTCCCTACAGTTTAATCTCAGTTTTGTTGAAGTCCACCGAGTGAAAAAGTTTAAATTTACACCAAAGCACCTTGAAAATGAATCCTCCGATATAAAGGATGCTGGAAAAAAGATATTTGACCGGATTTGCCAGGATCATTCAGCATGCTGCTCTACTCCAGTTAACAGTAATTGGAACTGTGATGGAGAAATCTTGGACCATGCAGAAATTGAAGTCAGGTATGGACATTATAGCAGCTGTCACATTTATTAGCTTGATCAAACTCTTGTCCATTACAGTATTTTTGTGAGGCCTGACATGATTTTGTTTGAAGTATTCTTCTGGAGTTTAAATCATATTTTTACAGTTTCAGGTTCTATCATTTCTGTTTTACAAAAGCATAAAGACAAAATTTACTTGATTTCATTTGCTTTTTTGTTTTGTTTTGTGGCTGACTTTTGAGTTTTCAATTTATGTTCATCATTACTTATTATGGAGAAGTTTTTAAAATGCACATGTACATTGCTGCAGTCATCTTTCCCTTTATCCTGACTACTCTCCCAGTTCCTGCCACTGAAAAACATCCCCACAGCATGATGCTGCCACCACCATGCTTCACTGTAGGGATGGTATTGGCCTGGTGATGAGCGGTGCCTGGTTTCCTCCAAACGTGACGTTCTCTTTGTCTCATCAGACCAGAGAAATTTGTTTCTCATGATCTGAGAGTCCTTCAGGTGCCTTTTGGCAAACTCCAGGCAAGCTGCCATGTGCCTTTTACTAAGGAGTGGCTTCCGTCTGGCCACTCTACCATACAGGCCCGATTGGTGGATTGCTGCAGAGATGGTTATCCTTCTGGAAGGTTCTCCTCTCTCCACAGAGGACCTCTGGAGCTCTGACAGAGTGATCAGGTTCTTGGTCACCTCCCTGACTAAGGCCCTTCTCCCCCGATCGCTCAGTTTAAATGGCCGGCCAGCTCTAAGAAGAGTCCTGGTGGTTTCAAACTTCTTCTACTTACGGATGATGGAGGCCACTGTGCTCATTGGGACCTTCAAAGCAGCAGAAATTGTTCTGTAACCTTCCCCAGAAGTGTACCTTGAGACAATCCTGTCTCGGAGGTCTACAGGCAATTCCTTTGACTTCATGCTTGGTTTGTGCACTGACATGAACTGTCAACTATGGGACCTTATATAGACAGGTGTGTGCCTTTCCAAATCATGTCCAATCACCTGAATTTACCACAGGTGGCTTCAAATTAAGCTGCAGAAACATCTCAAGGATGATCAGGGGAAACAGGATGCACCTGAGCTCAATTTTGAGCTTCATGGCAAAGGCTATGAATACTTATGTACATGTGACAAGGCTGAAAAAGTCTTTTCACACAAATAGAAAGTTGAAATAATGACCAACAATTTGATAGCTTTATAGCTCAGAGATGGATATTCTTTTTCAAGTGATATACAAAACTTCTGAGAGCGTGACTTCCTTTATTTTCGCTACTACTCCTGAGCGACGTCCAGTCATGCTTGCAGCACCATCTATGCTCCAGTCTAAGCCCTGCTCTTGAAAATAATTATCAAGAGCATTAAATATCTCTGAACTAGTGGTCCATCTAGGTAAATCCAGGCAACAAAGAAGTTCTTCCCTTAAATCTTCATCTTCAATATACCCCACGAAGCAAAGTAGGATAGCATGTTTACTCACATCAGTTGATTCATCATGTTGAATCACGAAACATCTCGATTTTCTTTATCCTGATCTGAAATTGGTATAGACTCTAGTTTTTTAGTGGCTTGAGGACCCAAAATTTCTAGTACGACAACTAAGATGCAAGGCTTTACTATCTCCTCACCAATAGTAAATGGTTTTTTTCATTTTAGCTATTCCAAGAGAAATTAAATAAGTTGCTTGAAGCGGCAAGTTGTCACTATTCATCATCATTTTCATTTGACTTTTCTGAATTTTCATCTGGTCATGTTAATCTTTCAAAAAAAGTGCAGTGGCTTATCAGTAAAATCTCTATGCTTCAAATGCAAATGATGAGCAAGTTTGGATGGTTTCATAGAATTTCGGAACATACTACACACAAAGGCCATGGCAGTAGTTCACTGCCAGGGGCTACAATGAAACCGAGATTTAAATAATCCTTATCGTAATGCCTAACAAAGTTTCCTTTTTTCTTTTTGGTTTGTATTGCACATTCCGAAGCATAAACATCTTTGTTTTTCTTTGTTTCTTCTAAATTTGAAGCAGTTGTACTTGCCATACTTTTGATGCCATCACTACTTTTCTCCTGAATATTGTCCTTGAAAGTTTAAAGGTTTTGCTGTTTCTACTTTTTTCTGTCTCAATATTATATGGGTTTCAAATTTTACAAAAGAAATAACTTGTTTTCTGAAATACCACAATTAAATTTTAGAAAACAATATGCACAAGCGTGATAAAATACAAATTTTTGCTACATGTCGTCAACAGGGGAGCTGACACAATACTGGCATTTGGCGGCTGCGCATTTCACACATCCTGCTCAGCCCGCAACAATGTAGCACCTGAATCATGTAGCGGCTACTTAAGAGTTCTTTATTCAGGCGAAATTTTTCACAAACCAGCAGGAAATTTACACAGACTACCGGTTGAAGAACATGGGTCTAGTTCACTTCAGTATTAATTTTTCATTTCTGTTGCTTGTTTAGAATAGTACAGAATCTTTGTTTTATTTTTAACTCAAATTTCAATATTCTGTAATAAGAAACAAAAGTCTTACCAGTTTCTTCATTTTTACTTCAATTTCCTTTTTATACTGCAAATCTGTCACTAATTCCTAATTCACTAATCATGTTCTGTTAGAATGAGCAGTCCAATGTGATGTTCATAGTGCCCTTCACTTCCAATGTTGACACAAGTTGCCAGTTTCTTTTATTAGGGAAATAAATTACTTTGCAGATGTCCTATGGCAATCTAAGAAAGGCATTAAGGAATGTCTGTTTGATTATTACAAGTTCAAAATTACTAAGCTTAATTTTAACCTTGTTCATTCTATACCCTGTAATAAGGATAAACTGAATATATATGCTTGGTGTGTGTAGTGTTTTCTTGTGGAACATATGTAACAAAAATGACGTCATTAAAATTAGCCACAAAAACAGTATGCATTATTTTCTGTCTTTAAAATCGGGAGCTTGAAGTTAACAGGTAAATGCACATGCAAGTGAAATGACAAACATTTCAAAAAAAGGAATAATTTAACTGCGGTGGGTTGGCACCCTGCCCAGGATTGGTTCCTGCCTTGTGCCCTGTGTTGGCTGGGATTGGCTCCAGGAGACCCCCGTGACCCTATTCGGATTTAGCGGGTTAGAAAATGGATGGATGGATGGATGGAATAATTTAATATAACAACAATATTCTAAGATCAGAAAGGTTTCAGCCTGGGTTTTATTTATTTTTTGTTTTTTAGTTAGATAAGCATTTTCAAATTTGCTTAATCCAATTCAGGGTCTGGAGCCAGCCCTGGCACTATTAAGGCACAGGGGAGGAGCCATCTCCAGGTGATTTGCCTGTTCCCCACAAGGTTCTCTCACATGCACATCCACACATGCTTTTATATGAAGATAATTTGGAATCTTCAGTTTAGCTTACCTGCATGTCTAAAAATGTGGGAAGAAAATATATGCATACAAAGAGAAAATTTGCAGACTCCATACAGACAACAACCAACTGGGGAATTCGAACCCTAGACACTGGATCCTTGAGAAAACTGCTCTAATCACTGTACCACAAAAAAAAAAATCCTATTTAAGACTTTGCAATAGACTCGGCAGGATTTTAGTCATACCGTTATACAGAAGAGACCAGCACAATGAATATTCTAACATGTATTAAAAATAAATATATTTCATTTCAAATGGTTGAACCCAAGAAGACACTGCTATTTGTACACGTTGTTGTGTAGATACATTTCTGCAAGAACATTAGCAACAATGTTTCCCCTTTTTAAATTAATTACGTAAAATGCAACAATTGAGCAAATTCCAGATTTCAAACATCACAACACATTTGTCGGTCTGACAATAAGCCTTTCTTATTAAATTATTTGATCCTATAAAATATAATACTAGAAATACTTCATTACTTGGAATTCAGTACAAATCTATTGCTGACATCATATTTCAGCTTTTGTTGTTTATTTGTTTTTATTCATATTATTTTTTTTATGATACTTTGTACTAATTTCAGCTGCAGCCTTTATTATTGAATAACTAATGTCACTCATTCAATTCTACTATACATTTGTTATATTCAAGTGTTAAAACTTATACAGCAATCAAAAATACTTTGAATTAAATCTTTGTTTACATATGTAATAAGAATAGCTGTTAAAACACCTGATTATATACAGTATTCAGAATTAGATGCCAATAACATGGTTTTACTTTTCTAGGAAACTGCTAAATATAATTCTGTCATGAAATTCAATTTTTGGTACAACAGCGCCTTTTAGGCTACAGTTTAAGATACTGCAACAGAACCTCAAATTGAAGTCAGTTTTCCTGCATATATTCAGACCTTTTTTCTGTGTTAATATTCTGCTCTTAAAAGTATGTTCTGTTTTTCGAAATTTCAGTAAATAGTCTCGAATGAACCATCTTTGTGTTAAATACCATTTACTGAATGGGAACCTTTTAAATAACCTAAATTAATTACCAGTGTAAAATCAATCAATAAATAAATATTGCTGCATTGCACAGACTAAACACCTACCAAATGTTTCTTAGTGTGTCATCATGTTTGTTGTGTACTTGATACTTTAACTTGCTTCAAACAGTTGTTTGCTGTAAGATGATAGGGGGAATCTTAGATATGTTGTGTTGAGCTTCTTTAATGATGAGAAATGCCTAATAAAACACCTAATTCATATTTAAACTGTATTACACATTGTGGTTCATCGTGGCACCAGAGAGTTGTGATGTGTTGCATGTTGGCCAGGGAGGCCAGTAAGAATTTTAAGGTACAATGTACATGTATTAATAATACTACTACTCCTCTTCCTCGTTCTCAAGCTGTATTTGCTCCATTACCAATTTTAAATTTTATTTACTGTTATACAGCACTCCTCCATTAAAAATCACATCATGCTGCACAGGTAAATATATTTCAAAGTTTGGGAAAAAACAAAATACTGAACTTAAAAGCACCATTTATGTAGTTGCATGCAAATAAATACAGATGTTAAGAGTTATATTTTACTTTCTTTATGTGCCTAAATGTATGAAGATATAAATTTAAGACCTACAGCCAAAAAAATCTAATTTGCACATTTGTTTACTAGACAAAATTCCAGCCTTTCCCTGGGCTCTCTACGTTTGCACTGCATCTTATGCAAATACAGGTCAAGGTGGCAAAACGTAAAGTTCCAATGTGTGGTCCATCCTTGCTATAAACACGTTCACTGCATCCTTCACCCAAAGTACTTGGTTGCCCATAATCCTGCACTCATATTGTTTGTGCTGTGGATCTTAACACCCCTACACGCTGTCATAATAATTTACACAAATATATTTTCTTGTAATAATTTTTCATGTGTAAATAGTATATGCATGCAAGAGAATCAAAGCACATGTAAATTCCAAGAAACACATTTTACCACTATAGGTAAAATCCTCTTTGGTTAATAGTGTTAAAATATCTGACTAAAAGAAAACAATTTAAAACAACTGATAATAGCTATAGTATTATGTTGTACTCTGAACACATTAATAAAAAACAAACGAGTAACAAACATCTATATTACTGCCATATCATCTGCACTTTAGAATAGGTAATCCACCTGAAGCTAAGCATGTTTGGGCTCAGCCAATACTTGGATGGGAGAGTATCTAGGAAAAGATTGGGTTGCTGCTAGAAGGAGTGTTGGTGAGGCCATTGGAGCACTTATCCTGTGGTGTCTGTTTGGATCCCAGTGACCCAATACAGTGATTGGCACACTGCTGAAAGATGGTGCCGTCCCTTGGATAAGACATAAAACTGAGATCTTGACTCTCTGTGGTCATAAAAGATCCCTGGGCAACTTTCAAAATCAGTAGAGTGTATCTCGATGTCCTGGCTAAATTAGGGGCCCATTTCAGCCTTATCTATTTTGGCTCTAATCATTCCTTGTCCTGTATTAGCTAACTACCCCTCTCACACCTTCACCATCTAGCAGCAAATGTGTGGTTAGTATACTAGCCCAAGAATGACTCCCACTGCATCATCTTGATGGATGTTGCACTTAGGTAGTGGTTGAAGTGGCTCCACATTGTCTATGTGAAACATTTGGTAGTTTGGCTTGGTGAGAGTGAGCAAGTCTATGTGCGTGTGCTGGCCTTGTGACTAACTGGCTCACCATCCAGGATTGATGCCTGTCTTGTATTTAGAACTGGCAGCATAGGCTTAAACCACCCGCAACCCCAAATTGTAATAAACAAGTTACAGTTGCAAGATATACTGGAAAAGTAACAAAAAAAATCCATAATTACAGTAGTAGCATTTAAAACAAAAAAAAAAATCGGCTTCCAACCCAACCTCACACCAACACTCAATAAAATAGCCGACGAAAAAAACATTGTGGTGTCTCTTCAGCCTGGAGCTCCATGTAGGTGGAGTTAAACTTGCTCTTTGCATTATTTGAGTCAGACATTTTTTCTGTTTAACTTGCACAATTTTTAATATACAGTACAGGCCAAAAGTTTGGACACACTTCCTCATTCAATGTGTTTTCTTTATTTTCATGACCATTTACATTGGTAGATTCTCACTGAAGGCATCAAAACTATGAATGAACACATGCGGAGTTATGTACTTAACAAAAACAGGTGAAATAACTGAAAACATGTTTTATATTCTAGTTTCTTCAAAATAGCCACCCTTTGCTCTGATTACTGCTTTGCACACTCTTGGCATTTTCTCGATAAGCTTCAACAAAACCATTTCAGGTGACTACCTGTTCAAAGTAACTCCTTATTTAAGTGACTTCTTTTATAATCCATTCAAATAGTGGGGCCGTGCCTTCTTCCCAGTTGCTTTGTCATTTGCAAGGCTGAATAAATGAGCAGCCAAAAACAACAATATGTGAAACAGCAGTACATTACGACAGATCAGGTGCCTTTAATGAAATGCATACTTGTACGTTTGTGGAGAACATTTTTCAACCTGAACTGCTTTTGCCCCACTGTTTTCTTAGTATCTATCTACTATATAATAAAATGTTACTTTGTTTGTATGTATTTACCTGGTCTCGCCGAGTGCCCTGAAATGACACATGGCTTATACAGTACTTTTCATTTAAAACAAGAACCCCCAACTTTGGTATACATAATACATTGGGTTTTAATTTAAAAAAAATAACAATAAAAAGGAAATCTCAATTAACATTAAAAATTACACTGCTTCATCTCTCATTGGTGGTAAGAAAAAAAACTGATTTGTGTAAGTATTGAATGTTATTATGGTCTTGACTTTCACCAAATATAGATTTACTTTTTCTTTATTAAACTGATTAATCAGAGTCCTTAATGAGTTGTTTAAAAAGCCCCTGCTTTGTGATAGGTACACTACTGTTGTCTTTCTACTTTTCGGCTGCAGATAAGATATGGATTAGCTGTCATATTGTGTGAAATATATACCAGCATAAACAAAGGTGTTAAAGTAAAGGAGATCTTTGACTTCCAAATAGTCAATTTTCAATTCATTTTATGTTTTTTTCTTCATTTATATTTAAAAATAGCAACGCTGCTGAATATTTTAACTTGCTTTTTCATAAAGCTGCTGTGATGGTTAGTGGTGGGGGTTGCTTGGTCCCATGACATGTCTTTCACCAGTGAAGCGCGACTTTCAAATGCTGCTTTTGTCTTTGTACAATGATTTTTGGAAAAGTGCAACGGGCTGTTGCAGGCCAGATGTGGCCCTGGGGTTCCCTATTAATTATCCATTTTGAAATGAATAGCACTGACAGCCGTATGTGCAGTTTGTTGATTTATTGTGGCTTGCAGGTAGGTATTCTTGTGAATTCCAGCTTCATTTTTGAATGTACAGTAGAGTTGAGCTAAACCGTTCAATGTTTTATATATTTGTTTGTGTAAAATACTTGACTATGTTAACAGACTTATTTTATTTTTTTCTACAGTAGGCAGTAGTGTTTTACATATGCAGAAGGCATAGGGATGCACACATTTTTTAAAACTTTCTCAAAAATGTTGGTAATGATGATAGACAGTTTCAAGCTGATCACAAACATATTTTCATGTTAACTGCATCACAGGAATTTGGAGAATCAATACATTTACATTAATTTAGTATTTTTAATCGCTTACTGATGCTGACAAATTCCATTAGTTAAGTTGAGCTAAAATGTTTTGTAGCTGATTTTCTTTTGTCCTTGGCATGTCATGCTTCTTGTTTCATTATCCAGTGGTAGTCAACTTCAATGGATTACCTTTTTCCTAATACCTCTTTTTCATCGTTGCAGTGTCCTGGTGAAATCTTTCACCATGTTCGTCAGTGACTGCACCAAGAGTAACAGGGAAAAAGTCCAAGTGTGAATGCAGAAAATAAATCTTTAGTGACATGTTAAACTAAATTGTTTTGTATGCTTGAAGCATGTTGTCAACTCGAAGTATGTAGTTTGGTTCTCTATAGGTACCAAGAAAATGCTCAACAACATCCTTGAATGCCTTCCATGTGATTTTCTCTGTCCCCACTAGCAGATCTTCAAACTGCTTGACACTGATGACATGACTGATATGTGGAGCAACAAAAATGCCTTCCTACACTTGGTATTAGTTATTATTGGAAACATCTTTCTCAGTTGTGAAAATCATTCACCTTCTTCGTTCATTGCTCTCATAAAATTTTTCATCAGTTCAAGTTTCATATGAAGAGGAGGCAAAATATCTTTATTGGGCTAATTGGTTGGTTTATGTGTCACACTTTCCTGCCCTGGAACAAAATGTTTATGGAACAGCTAGTTATTTTTTAGCATAGCTTTCCCATTCACAAATGAAGCAACAATATTTAATATATACAAGCTGTAATCCTAATATCAGTGCCTCTACTTTTAGATCATCACATATGTTCCAGTTGAAGTTGATGTACTGTATATGCACATTTAAAATATAATACGAGATTACAAAAACAGGTGATTGCAATAAAAATATGCCAAAATCCACAAGATACACCCAAATTGTTCAGAAAGCACAGCCTTTGTTGTCCAGAGTTGTTAGTCCCACTTAAACTGTGAGTGGGCAAAGTTATGTTGGTGTCTGCTTTCAACACATATCTTTTGGCATTAGCCCTAATGAGTTTTCAGTACATTCTTACTTTGTTTCTAATGAATATAATTGGCACAATAAAAAAAATCACACAAATGGAAAAATTTCTGCTTATTTAATGTATAATTTGGAGAGTCTTAGTATTTATAGTGCATTTATCCATTGTAAACGGCACGGATTGGACACGGGAGGCACGAGTAAAATAAAAGTACTTTTATTTTCTCTTCAGCTGGAGGGCACGTCTTCCCCGTAATCCCCCCAGCCACAACACAGTCCCAAGCACCAGTAACCACCAGTGCAGCACAATCACAAACACACTTCTCCTTATTGGCACCACCACCACTCCTCCCTCACAACCTTGTCTTCCTCCACCCGACTCTGGCCGATAAGTGGTGGTTGCTGGCTCCCTTTTATAGGTCACCTGGAAGTGCTCCAGGTGTTTGATCACCAAGATCCGACGGCACTTCCAGGTGCGATGAAGCTGTTGCCCACACCGGCTCAGGAGTCCCAAACACAGCACCCCCTGGCGGTACCTGCAGGACCCAACAGGGCTGCCCCCAACTACAATTCCCAGGGAGCCCTGTGGGAAACTGAGGCACTACACCAGCCCAGGGGGGCGGCCATCTAGCGTCCAGGGGGAGGTATTGCACTGTCCAGGGCTGCTCCCCCTGAATACAGTGTGCAGTGGCGTCCCGACTGGGCATGGACGCCAGGCGCCTGTCACACCATCCATCCATTTTGTATATTTACTACATACAGTAAGATGTTGTAAGGGTACCTCATTTTGAACTGCATGAAAGACAGGATCTAACTTACATGTGTTCCAGTCCTATATGGGGCACATGCATGCACAAATCCAGCAGTCTTGTTTAATATAACAAGTTTATGTTTGGAAAAAGGGAGGAAAGCCAAAGCACCATGAGAAAAAGACATGCAGGCACAATTGTAACAGTCAAGTTTTGTTTAGTTAGTACCCAACTTGTTATTTCAAAGAAAGTCTCCGGGAGTTCACGAAGTGGCAGTATAAACCACTGCACCACTACACAACCACCCAATAGTGTTGTAAATTATTAAATACCAGTTAGAAGTAGTTTTTTTCCTACCAAACAGTAAAGTTATTTGTAGGAATCTAATACTATATTATATGCAATTATTACACATTCCTTACCTATACATAGGTAATTGAAAACAGGTGCACACTCAGTATAACTTGGTTCATGTAATCTTTTGGGTATAGGTATATCAGTATTGTTAATGATCAGATATCGTAAATTTTTTTTATATTAATCAGTGTTGAACTGCTTTGGTTTCCTGTGTTTTTAACAAATCTGAGGGTTTATGTGTATGCATAATATAATTAGTATTTTGTAAAGTTTGTATTTACCTGTGATCTTGTTATATCTTGCACTTTGAGCCTTCATTCAGTGAGGAGAGTGTGTAGTGGAAAACTTGGAGCCGCATGGAAATCAGATTCTTTTGTGTTTTATGAGCATTCTAAAATATCACTGCTTACTGGATTCTGATAGCATGTTCACAGCATAGAAAAAGAAAGATATTCTTTAAAACGCCACAGTGGATTGCCTCGTGCACTGATAACATTTGAAGTACAGTCTTCAGAACTGGTTGTCTTGTCATAGAATTTAAAACACTGCAAATGCTAGAATGACACTTGATGCTAAACACTTTTCTTATATATGTTTATTCATGAGAGAATTGATTATAAGTAGTCCACAGCAATCAGAGTGCAACTTGTGCCAAACAACATTTGTAAAACTAACTCAGTTGAGGTAATAAATACATGTGTGCATATGTGTGTCTGTATCTTCACTATACTGAGCTTTTCATGTATTTCTCTGTCCTGTTATTGGGAGCTTGGCTGCATTCAACACCCATCCATTTCATTAAGTACCATGTAATAAATTTCATTGCAGGAAGTGTGCCTCCTTATTAAAGAGGTTAAGTTTCAGTTATAATCATTGATATAAGTTATTTATAATCTGATTTTCATGGGGCTCTGAATTTTTCCCTATAATGGTAATGCCACTGGCCAAAGGATTTATCACAGAACTGTAACAACTGGTAAATGTGCCTTTTGCGCATTTATGCTGTTTTCAAAAAAAACACAATTTAGATACATAGTGGTAAGCAGAACAGAAAGTGCAATGAAAAACAACTCTTATATACCTGCAATCTTGGAATATGCTTTTCTTCTGTGCAGAGTGATCAATCAGTGAATGCAACATTATAATAAGAAGAATCCAGTCAGGGAAGGATAACAAAATAAGCAAAATGAGCACAAAACAATAAAGTGATTAGAGTATAATTTTCTGAAAACTCTGTGTAACACTGCATTTTCAAAAGTGTCCAGCTCTAAAGACCATTTTAAAACAATGGGCTACTGAAGACAAAAGGCAAAACAGAGACAAATGTCATAGTTTTTAAAAGAAAATGGTGTGTGGATGAGATCTCAGTTTCATTGTCTTCATAAGAATAAACTTTAAGATGCAATCATCTTTATGTATTCTATCTCTGTAATCCTGTTGTGGGAAAAGAACTCTACATAGAAAACATGAGTAAAATTACTAAGTTAGGAGATAATTCCTAAATTCTGTACTGGAGGTATTAAACCTCAGTTTAAATACAGGGTGTTAGATATACAGAAAAAATAAAACGGCCATATCAAGAGTTGCTAGGGACCTTTACAAAAATTATCTGCTTTTCTGCTAGTTGACATTTAAATATTGACCCCATTGAGTCATGCAGTGCATCAGTACCAAGTATCTATTGCTGAAATGCTTCTACGAATATTACGTCTGTAGTTAGGTGTCCAAGAGGGACAAGGCTGCAGGGAGTTGCTTGATTTCACCTCTAGAGAAAATGACTGCATGCTGACAAAGAAGAAAAGCCACTTTTAAGAGTAACAGGTTCCTGTTAGTCTAATGCAACTCTTCAGGGCCTGCAAAAGTATCTACTGTAGTGATTAATAGTGTAAAAAACCAGTGAGGTCAAGGAGAACAGAGACAAAAAATGTAATCCATCATCATTAATAGTTTGAAGGAGGGATGGTGGGATAGGGTATGAATTTAAACCTGGACTACTCCAGACAGGTGGCTGTCATTTATGTATTGAATTAGTTAAAAGGGGATAATAGAAGAATCTTGAAATATTCAAAAAAGATTTGAGAAAAATATAAATGTATGATACCAGTGATTTTTTTTTCACTATATGGTTGACTTTTTCCAAGTTTAGTTTGGGCACAAAAAAATATTAACATATTTTGTGCTTATGATGCATTCCTTTTTTGTTACACTTTATTTTTAATTGTTATATGACGCATTTGGTTCATAAGTGGTAGCAAGAATAAATTCATTTGAATTAAATGTGTTAAAGCCATTATTTAATTTTTGTGAACTTGTACATTAAGTAATACCATGTTTTTATTATTTTTGTTATTTTGTAGGGTTCACTGCCAACTGATCAAACTGTTTGCAAGAGGAATAGAAGAGGAGTTCACATGTGAAGAGATCCCTGAATCCTGCATGGTTTAGATTCCAGACCAGCTGAAATTAGCCAGCTTAATTTGCTAATATTTTATTTTTTTGATATAAACAAAAGAAATCATATTTTTATTAATAATTAAGCATATATTTAAATATATGGATTTAAATACGTAAAGTGAGTGTTTGTGTGTGTGTATGTTTGTGTGTGAGAGAGAGATTCGGGGTTTCACCATTCCATTAGGATTATTAATACTAATTTAATTACTAGATTAACTAGTGGTTCATGCCTTATTGAAACCTCAAGGAAATATTTCTTGGAGTAACACATTTTAGATAAATACATTTATTTTCTTTTCTTTTTTCATATTTTTGTCTTGTCAGCTGGGTTATTCAACCCCATTGCTTTATGGTCTGTAGACCAGATTTTCTTGCCTATAAAATGTGGATTCTTGACCAAAATTTCCACGTCTGTTTAAAACTTGACTTCCATTACACTGTAGCTTAATCTCTTTCAAATAACCAATATAAAATCCGTGAGTTCATTCCAGGCTGCATAACATAACATAACATTTCACTATAGTACTGTAAAGCTTACAAATACCAGAAAGCCAAATATACTCTTAATAATGATGATTCATTTGATGATTTGGCATTTCTAGTCTGAATTTTTTATATTTTCTAGTAACATTTTAAAAGCAATAATTTAGTAAGTGTAACATTCTATACTGTAATTTCAGGAATACGTATATATTTATGATTTAGTATGCTGCTGTATAAAATGTTGGCTTTAGTTAAGCATAGTATGTTCACTGTGTGAATAGTGAATTCATAGTACTGTAGTTTACGGCTGCACTTTCAAAGATGAAAGTCAGTTCTCTAGATTTCTTTCATATTTGCAGGCTTTTCTGTTGTGTCTTTTCTCTAAAACTCCACATTGTAAACTTACTTTTGAAGTAGTGATAATAAGTTGTGTATTTATAACGTAAACTTGTGTCCACTGTTTGTATTAATGTTGTTTAGATGCACAAACCTGTAATGTAGCATTACTTAATTTAAAGTATATTTCCATTATACTGTGCACTTTTTGCATACCTAACTTTAAGCTGCTGAGCTGAATTAATAAAAACAACACTTTGGCTTCGACTGTGAGTTCTTACGTTGTTCAGTTGAAGCTATTGATTTCAGTGCTACTGAATGGGATAGGCGTAGTTTGAGGAGGACATTCCCTCAGATGAACTGTGCAGGTATTTCGGTGCGTACAAGTGTGAGATATTCAGGCAATCAGATTTTTTTTGCGATTGATTTGGAACGGCTGAATAATGCATGTTTATTTCCATATTCAACAGTAGAATTTTGGGGTATATGGATAGGAAAGACACTTCTTACTGCCATCAGGACATCCCTAATGAATTTGACTTATTATGTTATATGCTCATTGCTCAGTTACTAAATTTTCTTAAGGAGCTCAGCTGTTATATATGCTGATGAATCAGCATTTCATGCATAAACAGTACTGTCACAACTCTGCTTCTTCTCTGCAGCTTGTCAAATTCATTCTTCAATATTCTTTTATTTAAAAAAAGAGATAGCAGTGTACTAAGTAGTGTGCCTGTCAGGCCATAATTGATAGATAAAAATATTATTATGTACACTTTTGTCTATGAGTATTTTTTTCCTTCCCTGATTGTGATCTTGCGGGCTTCAAGATGACATACCTGAATTGTATGTATTGCTTTACGAGTTTGATTATACTGAATTCCTAGACAAAAGAAAGCATCAATAAAAAAAAATGTTAATACAAAACAAGTGTGTGTTACTTTTTTAACTTGATTATGTATTTAAATGGTAGCACAATAAATCATAACATTTATATTGCTACTACTTGAGACATGATGATATTTTACTAGTTTTATAATAAAGAGTTTTTATTAGACAGTTGATTCCTCCACTAGACTTGTTCATGTGACAGTTTAGCCAATTTGAAATGTACTTTCCAACACTAAAGCGAAACCAGTTTCCTATATTATATAAGCCCAGAGTATCATTATAGAACAAAACCCCTGAAGAGCATCTTGACAGTATTTATAGCCTTTAGTTGTGCGGATGGTCAATTCAAAGGTTTAGATGTTGTGTGCTTGGAGACAATGGTACAGACATTAAAAGGGAGTCAGTGATGCATAACAAACACTACTTAAAAGTCCCACCATAAGGACCAGATAAGCTTTAAACAAGTGTTCTGCTTCACGGCAAGATGTTACGATATGAGAAAGTTTATAAAGCAACAAAGATTTAAAGATGATTTATTTACACTAGGATACCAAGAAACTTATTTTTTTAATTCCATTTGATCATAGAGCATACAGTTTGGAAAAACAATTCTCTGTGGTAATATTCAGTCCCTGTGTATACATTTAAAGAGCAGGCATTTATGCTTCATATACTCTCATTTGTGCTTCTATCCTAGGTGGAAAATTGCATTACACACATAAACAAAATGACAAGCTGTCAACAAAGAAGATAGGAATTTAAAACATGAAAAGTGAGTAAATGTTAGTGTTTACAGCCTTGATTTGGGATGAATGAAGGTTAGCAGTTAATTAAACCAAAACCATTTAATAAGCACTGCATTTATATTTCACATTCTTAAACCCTTTAGACTTTGCAGTTTTGATTTATTTGAAAAGTGATAAAAATGGCCAGCTACCAATGAACATAGGTGGTTAAATTCCAGATAGCTTTGATGTAAATTCCATAATTTCATTACCTGGCAGTCAGTGCTGAAAACTTGTACAGGAGTAACATTATAATGTGATTATATGTTCCAGTAGGTAATTATCCCATTGGGTTTTCATACCAACCTGGCTGAAATATTTAATCATACAGAATAGTACTTCCTCCTAACGGTATGATCTTTGATTAGAAAATGTGATACATCTTGTAACTGGGCAAAAATGTCAGCATAACAATATTATGACAAATAGCACTGCATAAAAATGGCCCTTGGGCAATTTCCTTTTTATAGCTCATGCAAATGTACTGGCCAATATACTTTACATTGAAGCTTGTTTTTTAGAATCCTTATCTGTGTTAACAAGTTTTGTGTAACACTAAATATCCTGGCTAAAAAAAGCTAGTTTCTTGACTAACATCAGTGTTTTCTTTAAACAGAAGTAGTTTATTGAGTATTTTGAAATAATTCTTTTACATATTACTTCTAAAGTGTTTGTATTATTTTTAAATAAATAATTTCAGTATCCATTTTGCTAATTTCATTGACTTATCAAACATTATTGACAACCACAGCAAACAATCTGACATCTTAAGCATGTGATACACTGCATGAAGTCTGGTCAGAGATAATTTAAAACTTGATGACTGGAGTTGCTGATCTTCTCATATGATTAGAACATTAAAACAATCTAGATGAGAACAGGCCATTCAGCTCAACAAAGCTCGCCAGTCCTATCCACTTATTTCTTTCAAAAAAACATCAAGTCGAGATTTGAAAGTCCCTAAAGTCTTACTGTGTACCACACTACTTGGTAGCTTATTCCAAGTGTCTATCGTTCTTTGTGTAAAGAAAAACTTCCTAATGTTTTTGTGAAATTTACCCTTAAGTTTCCAACTGTGTCCCCGTGTTATTGATGAACTCATTTTAAAATAAAAGTGTAGATCCACTGTACTAATTCCCTTGATAATTTCATCTTCTTTTGCTTAAACTGAAAAGGTTCAGCTCTTTTAATCTTTCCTCATAATTCATCCCCTGTAGCCCTGGAATCGGCCTAGTCGCTCTTCTCTGGACCTTTTCTAGCACTGCTATGTCCTTTTTGTAGCCTGGAGACCAAAACTG
Organism: Polypterus senegalus; assembly: GCF_016835505.1. Lineage (NCBI taxonomy): Eukaryota > Metazoa > Chordata > Cladistia > Polypteriformes > Polypteridae > Polypterus > Polypterus senegalus. Next base: position 53,704,856 of record NC_053161.1, read on the forward strand.
CACACAGTACTCAAGATGAGGCCTCACTAGTGCATTATAAAGGTTGAGCATAACCTCCTTGGACTTGTACTCCATACATCGTGCTATATAACCTAACATTCTATTTGCCTTCTTAATGGCTTCTGAACATTGTCTGGAAGTCGATAACTTAGAGACCACTACAACTCCTAAATCCTTCTCATAAGGTGTACTCTCGATTTTCCGACTGCCCATTGTGTATTCAAACCTAACATTTTTATTTCCTATGTGTGATACAAATGATGATGATGTCCATTTACATGATTGTAAATTGAAAGGGATGATAAATTACATGACCCTAAGGCAACATTGTAGCACAGTTTCAAATGTCAACATTATTGCAAGCTTGCCACATTCTTACAGGCGGTTTTATACAAAAGTTTTGATGGTATAGAAAGTTCAGTCGCAGTCTCTGCCCTTTATTTCCTTTTTCCATTACGTTATGGTATGACAAACACAAGACATTACATAGACACGTTTCTCTTCTATTTGAGAGTTCCAAAACACTAACATTCAGCACTCCTACACACAGAGCCTGCCCCATGACTTAAGACAATATCAAACCAGAAATCTGACAGAGTCACTGGTGGTCACAGGAGTGCACCATGTTTGTCTTAGACTCACTAAAATTATGTAAATGGAATCAAGTGACTGAAAATCACTGGAAAAAATCAGTAGTAAGTTTAAGTTTAATTTGAAAGGAATACCAGCTACTGTAATTGTCACAATTATCTGGTTAAAATTTATAGTAAAATTGTTGGTGTCAAGCTCTCTTTTCTGACTGAGCTGTATCACGTGAAGGTCGAAAAGAAGGCCAACTCAATCCTGTCAGACTTCAGTTAAATTTATTTTAACAAAGTACAAAGTATAGCACTTCTTCACTGAGTGCAGTTTCAGAGTAATGTAACGAGAATAAAAATTTAACAAATTACATATAGTACACACATAAAACAACAAATTAGGCAAACCAAAGCAATTCTGATTGATCGATCTAACAAAGATGGATCCTAACAGTACATGTCAATCAATGTTATTGCTGAGATATAGCAAGTTGACAACAGAGGAGAGGAAAACCAAAAACTTCAGTCAGTAAATTTCTAGAGACTGCATGGATAATGTTGGACACAGTTCTGGAGACCTTCGCCCACCCCCCGCCTACATTTCTGCTATAAAGTTCTACAGCATAGGATCTTAATCTATGGGTTGCATTGCTGTCTGAATCTGGGTCACACAGAGTCATGATTCACTAGAGTACTCAATGGGAAAGAGATGCGTATGGTTTGTGTGGTGTCTTGCGATCATAGCCCTCGCTATTACCAATGCCACCAATTCTCTAAAGCAGACAGAATGACAGCCGGTAGTGTTTCTGGGTGTCAAATACACAAATAAGGCAAAATTGAGTCGTGAGAAAAAAAAAATCAAGAACCAATGTTCTACAGTATTGTATAAAATTGTGCTGGCCAGTGCAATAAGGACAGAATCCTTTCATCTTTTGATTTATCCTTGGATTCAAAGCCTGCCAAGCACTTCTGGTGTCTTTCCTATGGGCAGAAAAACAGCTTGGCTTTATAGCAGTGGCCACAGCAGGATAACAAGAAGATATAGAAGCCCTCTTGCTTCCAGAATGTCAGTGTTTGGCATCCAGTTGCAGATTTGGATTCTCAACATGCAAAGACAATATAGGTAAGAAATGTTTAACAGTGCAAATAGTATTTTATTAACATATTTTTAACAGTGCTTAAAATTATTTTAATTCTAGTGCCTGTATGTGCTCTGATGAACTCTGTTTTTACAGTGTATTGTTAAAATTCAAATCTCCTATGTGTAAGAGTTATAATGTGTTCTGATTATATAATTTCTTGCACAGTGTTTTATGTCTGTACATTGCTGCTGCAAACAAATCTCGCTCTGGAATAATAAAGTCTAATTAACCTGCATAAGCTAACCTAATCAATGTGGTTGTCATTAGGATTTGAGACAAGCTAAACCGGAGTGAGATATTTTTGTTTATGTTATAATTACCCAAAGATAAATTTATGATTGTTCATTGACTTTATTATCAGTCAAATTAAAAGGAACAACAGGACTTTATCTTTAAAAGGTTACTACAAAGTTGCTCATTTGCAACCACATCTTTTAATATCTTTATTGCTGATACACTCTTAAGTGGGAAATGAGTAATCATGCTGTATGTGCTTTCAAATACATTAAGGAAAAAAAGTACCTCCATTCAAGCTTCAATGTGATAACCCTCTTGGGCATAAACCAAAAATGCTTATACGTGTTAAACCAAGACTTCTTTGTGGTTGATTCTGATGGGAATAAAAAGACTGAAGATGTCTGAACTTGATGGCTAGAAGAGAGGCTGCTGAGGAACATAATCTAAGAGGAAGTTTAAAGGGGTTTTAACTCTTTGAGTTACAGTTGTTGTTTAGCCTTTACCCGATTGCCGTATCCAGTGCTATTTAGTTGCCCTGCGCTGCTTTTGTTAGAATGTGACTGGTCGATGTACTGTAATACAGTTTTTGTTTTGCGGCCTCTCCCACCATAACCTATCGTCTGTGAGGGAGAAGAAAAAGCTTTAGATTGGTCAAAAAGTTTGAGCTCCGATTTTTGATGGATTTTGACATTTTAGGGTCCCCTGATACCGAAAACATTGATATCTCAGTGCTGTGTTGTTGTGTGTCACAGTTTCTAGAGGACAATCTACAGTTAAAATGGCTGAATGAAAAAATGCTAAACTCGACACGTAAGCCTTTTATGAGATGACAATGTGCTGATCAGTTTTTGAGCTAAATCGTGCAGAGAAAGGGGCACTCTAGAGGAACCTTTGAATACTGTTATTTTTCAATTAATTATGAATTCTTCTTGTCATTTGCTATCGTAATAACCTAAATTTATGATCAGAAAGATCAGCATTAGAGCGTTAAATAATTACTGAAATGTTACAGAATAGTTTGGGTAACTTGGTTCCTAGGGTGTAAAACCTACTGACGCTCACGTCTGAATTATTGTTAATGTAATTCCTTTCAATCCAGATAATTAGTGTGTCCCTATATTTTTTTAATCTTTTGTATTATTTTGACTGTATTTTTAATTTAATTGTTGTTCATTCTATAATGCAAACTACATTTTTAAGATTGTTTTAGCTGTTTCAATATGTGCTACATATCATTCTCTATATTGCCCTTTCCTTGACTTGAAATTACAATGGTTAAATGAAGGCACAGTGTGTGCTATAATAACCTGTCATGTACACAAACAATTTTCCCCTCAGAGGTCATAAATGTTCATGTTATGTAGTAGGCTCAGAGAATCCATCACTCAGAATCAATCTGCTATAGCTGAACTTGAGCTGGAAATTGCTATAGCACATTTTTTCCTTTTTAGAAATTGAAATTACTTCTGTAATTAAATACAAATTATTAATTAAGGATGAGTGGTTCAGGTCAGTAATGTGTATTGAGACGAACCACGAACATGCAACTGATCTAATTTATTTGGCCCATTAATCACAGGGAAAATCAAATAGGTTCATTGATACGTGACTTTGTCTCTTTAATATATAAAAATAAAGGATTCTACTGACTCTGCTCAAATGGAGTACTATAAAAATGATGAATTTATATTGTACACTCTTTTTTTTTTTTTCTTTGCATAATTTTGTAATAGCCAGCTTCCCCCAGAAGCCATTTTACACTTATGCAATAGCAAATGCATTCTCAGGATTGACAAATTGTGCATAGCTCATTTCCTGCTTGTTTTATTAATTCACAAGGACTGCCCTCCAGAGTGGGGGTTGGGGTAAAAATTAGTCCTATGTTTGTGATGAATCCAAATTTTCACTATTGTTTTTAGTCCTTGCTCCCAGTAGCAAAATGCATCTCTGTTTTATATCTGTTACATATAACCAAGCGCACCTGACCTGCATGGCAATGAAGATACATTATTTTCTCATCTCCTGTCTGTGAACTAAATCCCATTTCCTCCTGCTCCCTTGTAGACACTTCAGTACTTATTTATTGATTTCTTTTTTCCCTCCCAGGTAAAATCTCATTGAGACGTACTGTCTCATTTTCAAGAGTGTCCCATGGGGCAATACAAAGCAAGCAGCTGCATCCAGCATTCAAGTCGTGGATTATATGAGCAATGCATTCAAGCTTTAACTATGCTTTTATTTTAACCAAGCAATCACATTCACAATCACTGGCTTTCCCAAGACCCTGCGACTTCCCTAACCTACCATTATTCTTCCAGATGCAAATATTATAGCTGGGAGGCTTCGGGATAAGAGAGGTGAGACTGCCGAGAAGGGCAGGCTGGGCTGGTTGTCATGAATAGAAAAATGAACTAATATACTGTGAAAGAGGCAAGGGCAACTAACTGAAGAATTAAAAGAGTATCACCTGTCAGTAGTGGTGTCAAGCCCTACCTGAATTTGTAACACTGCCAGTCTGGCTGGCACTACTAACTTCATTGTATCTGGTTACTTACTGCATGTACTGTATTATGTCCTGTTGTAATTACTGCACTGATGATGAGGATTTCATTACAATGCATTTATTACAGAAAAATATACTGTATTACTTCCTAAGTTGCTTTGGTTAAGCTTTAAGGATAAGCAGCTTCTAATAATTTTACAGAATAAATCTGCGCATGCCAGGTATGGTGGCTGATTTCTGTTTTCTCATAACGCAGTTCGCTTCACTGCAGGAGCTCTTAAAAGTTTAAGAGAAGCATCTAAATCAACACATTTGTAGATTCCCTAGTGCATGTAATAACACATGAGCCCTGCCATTGTTCTGAATGTTTTGTCTTACCTCCGTGCTAAAGTACTGGCAAAATTTATATACCTGTAAGATCATAGCAAGCTGATCTCAAAAATCTTTAAAAAGATAGGAATAGGTAATGTGAAGTTTGCCTGATGCACTTTCTTTCTTACTCATGGAAATGTGTAAATGAAGGCAACTGAACATTGTATAGTATGAATTAAGAGTTAATAAGGAATCAAGGACATGCCAATGACCACTGTTTTATTTTGTGAATAAGTTAAAAATCTGCTTTCACTCTCTCCTTTTTTTTTTTTTTACGCACCTTAGTGATTGATATGGCTAAAAAGGGAAGACAGTAATAATGTTAGAAAACTGTTCACAAAGCAGACTACAGCAACATTCAGTTTTCTGGGGAATAGAAAATATGATTGTGATGGGTATGTGGTGATTTGAAATGGCACGACTCGATTACATGGTAGCTCAATCCACTTGCTGCTAGGGCATGTTTCTCCTCGACTGCCCTTTTTTTTGTGGCCTTATTGCTTTAAAGAATCACATCCCCAAATTCATCCTTGGGAGCCAGCTGGTCTCACGTTCCATTCTTTGTTTTAGAAATTCTACTTTTCTTTTTTTTGTTTGTTTCATTGCGGTGTTATTATGGATTCTTTTCTCTTTTTATCAAATCAGTCTCTTTTTTTTTTGGTGTTAGAGTAAGCCCTTGACTGAGAGAATACACACTGCAATCATCGGTTTTTGCATGTCATGGTGCTGATACTTCTTAACATACCTGCATTGTTAAATAATTGATAATCATCAGTTCCTTCCCAGCAGTGACATCCTGGAAGTTTCAAGATCATTTTGTCAGCTAGATATCATAAGTACTGTATAATCCTAAATCTTATGCAGTCTGTATTTATAACAGAGCCTTTAGTCACTTAGTATCAGGACCTCTTTGTTTGTACATTTGTAGAGACCTGGTGAGTGCTATAGAGCAATTGCACCTTTCAGAAATAACATTAAGAGAAAAAGGAAGCCCAGTTAGCTCAGTCTGTTCAATTTAAGCCTGATGTTCCTTTAGTTCATCCATTATTGCTCATCTACCAGCCATATCTAGCAGTCCCTCAACAGTTGCACCTTAGCCGTAAGTGCTGCCTTCAGTGGCCTCGTCCCATTGACCAGACATTGGCCCTTAGCCTAGAGTGTCTGATGTTGATCCAAGGTAAAGCATCAGCATATGTTTAGGTTTTCATACTTTTGTAGAAATACAGGAATATTCAAAGCAATTTATGCTGCTGTAGACAGCCATGAAGTTCAATTAATATTCATGACTAGCTGTCCCCTGGTGCTCCGCCCACGTAGTAGTGAAACAGGACGTACTATAAAAATCAACAAAAAAAAAAAATGTCATTCTGGCCAAACGGAAGGTACCGCTAGCTAAGTGTAGGCAAGGTGCACTCCAACATGTGGCAAGAGGTAGAGTGATTCGAACAGAGGCTGACATGTGAGTGAAGAGGGCCACACCATAGATAGATATATATATATATAATATAGATATAGATATAGATATTGTCACAAACAGCTGGGGGCCAGACCCAGCTGGGATGCCAGGAAGGACCGGTAGGTGGCATGTATGTCCTCCGGGCCACAAGGGGGCAACCACCCTAGATCGGGAGAGGAGCAAGGAGGCTCAAGCCCATTGGGGCCCGTGGCCACCGCCATGGGGCGCCCCGAGTCTCAGAGGGCCCGGGAAACATCTACTTCCACTACACCCGGGAACATGGAGGATGATCCTTCCAGGGACACCCGGAGTGCTTCCGAGTGCTCTCCTGACACTTCCGCCACACCAGGAAGTGTCATTAGACGGAGCACCTGGAGCACATCTGGGTGAGAATAAAAGGACCCTCCTTCCTACAGTCTGGGAGCTAGAGTCGGGTGTGGGAGCAGGGCGAGGCTCCCGTGGAGAAAGGAAAAGCGCACCAAGGATACAGAGAGAGAGAAGCCCAGAGTAGTGGTGATTAGTGCTGGGTGCTGTGCGGGACTGTGTTATTTAGCGAGAAATAAACTTGTGTGCTTTGTAAAGATGTGGTCTCAGTCTGATGGTGTCCGAGCATGTCTCATAATATATAGATATATATATAGATGTCACTGTGGTCTGTGTATTCAAAAGGCTTTGCATTCCTGTTTATGAAGTATTATTCTTTCTTGTACTATTTCAACATATTATCGTTATGTTACATTGCTTGCTTTTCCATTTTATTATTACATTTGTGCCTTTTTTTCCCATTATTATGCTGTATCAGTTTGTGAGAAAGTATATTTTTTGGCTTTACCAGGAGAAACACTAAGAAAGTACTTGTTTCTAGTTATTTTTGACTTGTTGGGGTTGGCTGCTACTTCAACACTGACTGCTTGCAAAACAATATTATCTTAAATTTATAAAAAAAAAAATAAATAAATAAAAAAATAAATAAAATGTGTTACCACACCCTGGGTATTTGAGACCCAAGACTTGCTGTAGCATTGTAACTGCTGACTTGCTGACTTAAAGTGAGGTTCTCTGCAACTTTCCACCCAATAAAAGTCTGCACACTACATCATCAAATGGAGACGTTAGTTACCAGATCGCTCTGCGAACCTCAGCTAAGTGATGTGTTCATCTCTTTTTGTCTTTAACTTCTCCTGGCAGATTCTGATGTAGATTACATGCTGAATGATTCTTTAATAGAACAGAAGTATAAACGTATTATTTGTGTCATGACTGTCATATTGTGTTATCACTGTTGCGGCTTTGAAGTGGCATTGTAAATGGACTTTCCACAGTGAAGGGATTTAGCGCTACCTGCTGGACACATCTGTGTAATGTCTGCATTAACAAACAAGAAATTTGTGTCCCTTTGTTCAACTGATGCTACTGTGGCATACTGCTAGGTTCCATCCCTGTGCAGTTTCAATGTTCCTTCCCTGTTTGTTCTTTTTTCTCTCTCCAGTTAGTCCACATTTCTCCCTCTTCCTCCTAAAGATTATTATATGTAGATTAACTGACAACCTTAAGCCAATTCTTATTATTGTTAGTATGTCTATGCTCTGCATTCGGCATCCCATTTGAGAATGGTGTGTCGCTCAGTAATGTTGTTTGGATTGGATTTCGTATTCCATCACTCCAAAATTGACAATGTGGATTAACGGATGAGATTAATGAGAATTGTAAACCTTCCGAGTTTGCCTTAAGACAATGATGTGCGTCATATCACCCATTCTTCCTTTTACTATATTTGTTTAGTTGAATTTTAGCCTTGTCTTGCATTACTTGACACAATGTTAGATCCAACCGTAGAGAGGGTGCTGGTCATTCACAGAGCACACTCACTCAAATTGACATTCGCTCTTACCATGAAAATTTTGAGGTGCCAGTTGATTTGATTTTACCTAAAAGAAAGTAATGTTTTTGGGTTTTTTTTAAACTTTCAGTGCTTATCATTTATGCTCTATTATTTCCTTTTGCCTTTTTTATCATACAGTAACTGGCGCCATTTTGGGCAAGTACTTTAATGGCTCACACCCTTACATATGCTTAAATAGCTCCACTGCTCATTAATGCAAATAACCTGCTCCTCAATTATGAGACTGTAACTCAACATATACAGTATAGAGACACGATCTAAACATTTTGTTGTTGACAGCTTGTAGTTACGTTTTATTGATTAGTGTGTCAGGGAAATTAGTATTTTAAATAAAAAATAGTTGAAATCACTGTTATTAATAAATGCAAGAAGAATTTCCTATAATAAAACAGGCTTGGAGCAAGCCATTGTCACTGGCCAGTTCAGCAGAAACAGACTGGAGAATACCAAAAAGCAACGATCTTAAGTAAGTTAGGCTTATTTGCATAACATGGTCAGGAGACACATCTGCTTGCACCAATCAGCATAGAGAAACATCCTTAGCACACCAATGGCTTCTATATACTGTATCTATCCATTCATCCATCCATTATCCAACCTGCTATATCCTAACTACAGGGTCACGGGGGTCTGCTGGAGCGAATCCCAGCCAACACAGGGTGCAAGGTAGGAAACAAACCCCGGGCAGGATGCCAGCCCACCACAGTATACTGCATCTAAAGGTCCTAAAATAGCTGAACAGCCTACAAGTCTTAGGCACACTTCTATATCTAAAGAGGAACTTTATATATAATTTTTATCATCAACAGAATAAAAATTAATTATTGCATTGTTTCCTTGGTAATACGCTGGGTACAAATGGTACAGAATGTCTTAGTTGAACAGGCAGACACAATCAGAAACACTTTACAAATTCATAACGAAAGTTTTTCCCCAACAATTTCTCCCTTTAGGTTCTATTAAAACATCTAACTAATCAAAGTTTTGAACTAGATTTTTAACATCATCATGAGAGTCCCGTTTCATCCTAAGCCTCAGTTCAAAAAAAGATATCATGTCATCAGTTCAATTTTCTGGGGACATGAGCTAAAGATTTGGTTGTTGTTTGACAGCATTTCATAAAGTCTTATTGATGATTATAGCTTTGTTTCATCAGCCTTATGAATGTACAGTAACTTAATATGTCTTTTAACAGTAGACCGAGTTTTGAAAAATTTCAGGTAAAGAGGTAAAGCATTTCTTAATAATGCTGCTGAAGAGTGTGCAAGTAAAAGTATGTCTGCAGTAATCTTTGAAGCTCACAAACTGATATTAAGTCAATGACTGGTGTTGGGCAAAGGGGCTGACAATGGGGATCTCTGAACAATGTCTGGTGTTCGACCAAATTTAGTGGCAGGCACCTGGGGAGCCACTAGGTAAGCTCAGGGTTTTAAAAAGCTACTCTAGTGATGGCAGCACTGCAGTGCCATTTATTATTGTGTTGGAAAACCCTGTCTTTGATGGGGCTCATGAAGGGTCAGTATAGGTTTCATCACCCTGTCGATCTACCATTGGGCAGTCAACGTATTCCCAGTGATAATCATCTGAGATCTTTTCAAACCCTGACATACTGTAGTCTTGAAACTTGAATGTGTAGATTAAAGTCAGCAGATGACAGCTAGTGGTGTTCTGCTTTGTAACACATAATGTTAGTAGTTACAGTGTGCAGTCTGTCATTGCCATTAGACAAATGTGTTGCTTTTCCCTGTCTGTTTTCTTTCAGGGTTGTCATTTCCTAGGTGACACATGTGTGCCGCAGTGGAAGCCTTCTATCCATCTCACCCTGTGCCATCTGAGATGGTCATACTACTGTCATGTATGCCGGTGAACTGACCTCACTCAAAGCCTTGCAGTGGCTGAAGTTGCCTGTCAGGACATGATGGGTTGTGGGAAACTATGTACTGTACAATGTTGATTACTCAATCAATTTGTATTAAAGATTTGTTTTACAAATACTGTACACCAAGGAAGAGTCCCACCATAAGTTGTGCAATGATTTAACTACCTCAACATGTGTATTAAAGTACAATAAGCATTTGCATGCCAAATGTCATGAAAATCAGGTTACAGTTTTGTCTCCCATCCTGGCAATCGTTTATTTGAATCTCATCCTCCCAATTCCAACCGTGGCTCACTATTACTATTATGTTAGGTTTCCTTATTCTGTCCGACTTGAAACTGCAGCAGCCCTGTGCAGTCACTACACAGTGAAAGTCAATTTTAAGAAACAAGAAAAATGGCATATATGGGACATGGAGTTACATTATAAACGCACCATCCTCAATCAGTGTGGTATTCATAATAGTGTTTGAAATATTCCTTCTAAGGCAGCACTTCTGTTTAAGTCCTGATATTTTAGGAAAGGTCAGTTTTAAATATACTGTGGACTGAAGGACTGCTTGTGTTGACCCTGGACCTAAATAAAGAGCCAGGGTATCAAAAGTATGAAAAATACAAAGGGTGATTATTAAGGTAAAAATCAGAAAGACTTAATGCCAGAGGGCCTACCTATATACTCCATTTAGCTACAACACTCCTCCAAAGCTCCCAGCTCACTTTCCACACTCCTGTCCCCTTCTCTAAATCCTGTACAGTAATCCCTCGCTACTTCGCGGTTCACTTTTCGTGGATTCACGACTTTGCGGGTTTTTAAATATAGTAATAGTATTTCCTAGTCGAAGAACAACAAAACAAGTTCGGTGACTAAGTGCGTTGTAACACGGGCTGTGATTGGTACATGGGAGGGAGACGACAAATCACAGATTCCCGCTTTCTAATCGGGCCCGTGATTGGTGCTTTGACTGATGCCCAGATCCCACAGCACCTCCCCTCGTCTCTTTGTCGCGGCCATTTCTCTTCAAGCTTTCTCGCCAAGCGGTTTACTTTACACTGTACTGTGTGTGATTTTTTTTGTGGTTTCTTTGTGTTGAACTTCGCTTCAATTTTCACCCCCTGCAATGGCTCCCAAACGTGCTCCTTCTTCCAAGGCTGGTGCTGAGCCTAAACGGCAACGAAGAATGATGACGATCGCTGAGATGGTGAAACTTCTGGATGTGTTGAAGGAAGGGAGAATGTTCGCGGCTGTGGCTGCAGACTGGCTAAGGATCTGCAAGAGCAGTCACAGGAATGGGACGATCGGTCCAATTTTGCAACAAGGTCGACAACGTCATGACCGCCTACAAGCTGCTCTTCGACCAGAAAAAGAAGCAGCAGCAGCAACCGCCGATCACAATGTTTTTGCAGCCTCGCAAAAAACAGCCAGTTCCTACTACTACTATGGATACACCTTCAGAAACCATGGAAGAGGTGCCCCAGGAAATGGCACCGCCGTCTGAAGAGACGTAAAATACAGTCATACGGCTGCGCAGTAAAAGTCATCATCACCTTCATCGTCATCATTTTTACTGCACAGCATATTCATCACCATCATCACATCATATATAGGTATGTGTACTTCGCTATACAGTAACTGTAAACTTATCTACCGATTTCATATTGCTTAACAGTTGCCCCTGTTATTAAGATTAAAGGATGGGTTGTAAACAGTATAGGGAGGGTTTAAAAACGTCCAAATACACGTTAAATAATTAAATAATTATGGTGTCCCTACTTCGTGGAAATTCAGTTATTGCGGCCGGCCTTGGAACCTATCTCCCGCGATAAACGAGGGATTACTGTACTTTCTTTCTCCTTGCCTATCCTCACCTGTTGACTCCAAGCCTAATGCTTTTTTGGCCAAGAAGGTCTGTTATGCTCCAGTCAGGGACAGCATCCTTAAGAATCACCCTGACGTCCCAATTGAAACATAGACATACACATGGGGAGCCGTGCCTGGTAGACCTCCATAACACCTAGGTGAAGCCCAACCACACTGCATTTCAGTGACTTGAAGGACACCCTGATTCTGTAATAGGACCTCCCATTGCCTGGTTTGTAATATCCCATAATCACCTAGTAGTGTCCATTCATTGCTATAAGTAGAGGGGCAACCTGTTTTTCATTTACAATTTACATATATACACACACATATACATAACATTCTCAAACCAGATCAAATTCAGGAACATGCACTGAAAACAGTTTGGGATCCCCGTTGACAACGCTCCTAGGCAGACACGTGGCCCAGTCCCACCCTCCAGAAATGACCATCTCTCTGCCTCAGCCAGGTGTTATGTGGGCATCCCTTTGGCCTTATCCCGCCACTCGGGTCCTCAACAATGAGTATCACCCTGGGGGAATCACGCCACATGGCCATAGTGCCGTAACTGACACTCCCTCACAGTGCAGATAATGTGCCTCATTCAGGACTCCATTAGCAACTGCTCATTCGACACAAATTCAAACCAACTGTACCAAAGAACTCCAGTCTTCGTCTCAGGTCACTGGATAGCATACATGTCTCGCAACCATATATTAAGATAGGAAGCACCAGGAGTCTTGGACCTTTGTCTTTTGCATAGATATCAGGAGGGCCATACACCCCTTTCCAGTGACCTCATTAACCCCCATGCTCTCCAAATCCATCTACTGACTTCATAGGAAGAGTCAACAGAGACATGAATGTCACTGCCAAGGTAAGCAAACCTCTCAACAAGGTCAACACTCTCTCTGCAAACAGACACACTGCTGATGGTTGTGCCCAAGAGGTCATTAAAGGCCTTGATCTTAGTTTTTATCCAAGACACTCCCACAGCCCAGATACTCAGACTTCTCACACAGCCTTTTAAGAGCCTCAATCAGAGCCTCCATTGACTGCAAAGATCACAGCATTGTCAGCAAAGTCAAGATCAGTGATTCTCTCTTCACCAACAGATGCCACACAGCCGCTGGACCCTACGACCTTGCCCAACACCCAGTCCATACAAGCATTGAACAGAGTAGGAGCAAGAACACACCCCTAACAAACCCCAGAATCGACTAGGAAAAATGCAAAGGTTCTGCCTCCACTCTGCACAGCACTCATTGTACTAATGTAAATGCCAACTATGATATCCAGCAACTTTCATGCCAAGTCTCAGAATGTCCCACAGGTCAGCTTGATCAACTTAGTTGAATGCTTTACAATAATCGACAAAGGCTACAAAGAAAACTCTGATATTCACATTTGTGCTTGATGAGAACTCTCAGTGCCAGAATGTGTTCAATAGGTAGACATCTTGCACCACCAAAATGCTCTGGTTGCTGGTAGTGAGGATGACCCTATCAAGGACCTTATCTGGCACCAAAAGCAGTGTTATCCCTCTGTAGTTATTGCAATCCGGCCTCAAGAACTGTAGACCCAGAGATGTCCAACATCCTAGCTGGAGGATCAGCTTTCAACAACTGCTCAAAGTAGCCAGCCCAGCGGGTCACAACTGCTGTGTCATCCATAAAGACCATTCCATCGCCCACACTCACTGCGACTCTACCGAGGAACAGTGCAAAGCAGGAAACAAACCTGGAAAAGGCTCCAGTCCATTGCACACACACACACACAATATTACATGGTATGAATTAAACAACATTGAAATCTTTGAAATAAAAAGTAAAGTGCCAAGAGAAAAATCCACACAGTTACAGAGAGATCATGCAGAGTCCTCACAGACACAGACAGATTCAAGCCCATGCGCCTCCAGATCTAAGAGTCATTATGCTAACCACTGTGCCACCTAAGAAATGTATCATCATTAAAAAAAAAAAACACACACAGCCAGTGCAACAAAAGATCTCTAACACTGAGATCTTATATATGTTTTGTTAATGGAGAGAACATTGTGGCCTCTGAGAGTCTCGTGGCCATTCTTCGAGCAGGAAACTGACAAGCTGTAATAGGCTGAATGGCGTGTGCTTGTCAAAGGTGTTTCATCGGTGCTTCAGCAATCTTGTTACTCTTTGCAAAGCCAAGAGAATTCACATTAAGTGATTTCCTTCATCTCGTTTATAAAACAAACAAGGGCAGATACAATGTTCTTATCCGACCTCCGGCTTCAGATGGGTACAATACCGCAAAGAACATACTGTAGTCTGAACAAATCTTTCTTTCCCAGAAGCAGGACAACTGTCAAAGTTAATAGGACAATGAGGTTAAGTGATGAGATTCAGTCAGGATCCATTAAGAATATGGAGCAGAAGGGAAAAAATAGCTCTGAGCCAAGAGGAGCACGAAAGACAAATTCACAATGATTAAGTAAAACTGAGCGCCTCTCTTTATTTAACAATGGTGTTAAACCAAGTTAGCTGGTGATGGCACTGCCATTTCTGTTCTTTTCAGCTATAATAGAATGCATTAAAGTATAACAAGTGACATTTTAAGTACACACCTTCCATTTTTAAGTCATGTTAGGAAATGAAGCAGACAGATAGCACAAAAGACTGCCTAAACTTCATTAATTTTTCAATTTCTTTATGCAACTGAACTCAATTGTTGATATATTTAAAATACAAACCAATTACAGGCCTGTCACCACTCCTTATTAGATTCGAAGTTTTTTTCTTTTTTTTATTTCCCTCCTCCCAATTTGCCCCTCAAAATTCCAAATCAAGGCTCTCTATTTATTTCAATTGCAGTTTCAGCCTGGGCTTTGCTCTGTGACTCTCAAGATTGTTCGGCATTTGAGGTTGGCAGGTTTGTAATTTCCAGATGCACAATTGCCTAATTAACCTTGTTTGCACTCAATTAAACTTACAGTTAAATACATTACATTTTTGGTAACACTTGAATCAGCAATCTAAATATTCTTAATTACATCACTTAGTAGCAAATCTAAGGTCCCTGTGTGTTTTACCGATGCCCAGCAATGATCAGAAAAGACAAAAAAGAAGCAAATTAAAAAGTGGCTTTCTATTGTTGAAGTCACAAGAGAAATAGCAATGCAAGACTCTCGTTCATTCATTCATTTTCCAAACACGTCTATTTCTATACAGGCTTATAGGAGCCATAACAAGATATTCAAGTCGGGGGGGGAAAGCAAATTAAAAGTGAATACCACTCCAGTAAGATGGCACAGTGGCAGAGAGGTTAAAGATGTTGTCTCAGAATTCAATCTACATCCCAACCTCCTTCAGTGTTGGTGTCGGAATGACCTCTCTATGTCTTTGTTGGGTTTTCCTTCCATATCTCAAAGACTAATGTGTGAGGCTAACTGGCTATGGGTGTGAGGGTGCCTCCCAGTGCACTGGACCTCCCATGCAACTGGGATAGGCTTTGCCATCTCTCCAAGCTCAAAAAATGGAGGTAATGTTACATGTGTTAGCTTTAATTTTCATAAATTTCCTGTAAGCAGTTCAGCCTCCCAAGTCCAAATGTCATATAGGCGAATGTACTATGTTCACCAGAGCTGTCATTGTGGGTGGGCTTCAGGAAGCAGGGCCACCCAATCAGATTGTAGTTATGGTACAGCCATGGTTGTTGCCGTGGCTCAAGTTAATTTTGTACTTATTCAGTCATTTAGTTATTATTATTATTAATATTATTATTACTAGGCTCTGCCCCCTGCTCCACCCGCTTGCCAACCCCTGTGTGGGCCCTAGGCACTAGTCATTTCCCAGATCTGCCGCTTGTGAACAATTGTGCTATGCTTTTGGATAAACACGAATATCAACTCTGTCTTTGATATCTCTGTCTTTCGAAACAATTATCACTGACAATTCATTACATGTTGGTTTATTATATGTGCGAGTGTGATCTTTTGGATTCATATGGAAATCCAAGGATACTTCTTTTTCTGTGTTTTTCAGATAAATCTTGTGTAAAGTGCGATACTTTTGGACGTATGGATTTGTATCCATTATTGGCTGTAGAATTTTTAATAAGTCTGACAGTTTAACTTTTTCGATTCTTTGTTGCATCGCTTCTCCGTGATCATAAATATAAACCTGACCGAATTGTGGTTTCTTTTAACATATCACCTATGTTAATATATATTCGATCACTTTTCGCTGTTATTTGACCGAGTAATATTTTCCGTTTGTTTGCGCTAATGCGATCTTTACTATCAGTTTTTTGAGACTTTTGAATTTTAGTGCTTTCATAATCTCAAACCTGCTCTGCATGTGTATTGCGCCAACATTTTTGAACCTCTTTATGACGTTCTACTTTGTCTTCTTCTTCTGTTTGTCTTTTATTTCCGCCCCCACTTGGAACTATTAGGTTTTCAATTTATCTCTTGGCACAAGGTCTCATTTTGCGGAACGTGAAATTATCTCTCTGAAAATGTATTGTCTCATCTTTCTGAAAAATTGTTGTCTTTTGCCAAGATTTTTTTGTATAATAGAGAGATTATTTCAATGTAACTTTTCACATTGTGTTTTAATTCCACTTTAATTTTGTTTTTTCTGTGTTCTGTTTTTTTGATTTTGTGTTTTTTAATTACTGAGCACTGTTGTATTAAGCTTTATCTGCCCTGTCTCCTGTATGTACTGCCCAAGAAGGCAAGGCCACCTGATTATGCAGCTGGGGGACTGCCTCACAAAATAGTTTAAAGATTTTTAACAGAAATCTATACTAATAAAAGGCAAAGCCCTCACTGACTCACTGACTCACTGACTGACTGACTGACTGACTGACTGACTCACTCACTCACTCACTCACTCACTCACTCACTCACTCACTGACTGACTCATCACTAATTCTCCAACTTCCCGTGTAGGTAGAAGGCTGAAATTTGTCAGGCTCATTCCTTACAGCTTACTTACAAAAGTTGGGCAGGTTTCATTTCGAAATTCTACGAGTAATGGTCATAACTGGAACCTATTTTTTCGTCCATATACTGTAATAGACTGCAGCTCGATGGCTGTGGGAGACTAGGTCGCATCTCGCATCGTCACGCCTCCCACGTAATTGAGTGCCTGCCTATATAAGGTAAATATTCGCGGATGAAGAACTGTGCTTAGCATATTCATAAGTAAAAATATCTGAATCACAAACTGATGTTAATTACATTTTGTCCATGAATATTTATTAAATAATTCCAAATAGTCTGTCTGCTTCCTTTCATAGCTTTTCCGATGGTTGTGCTGCTTCCAGGCATGTATTTTCGTATTAAAGCATTTAACCAATCACATCTCAGCCATCATTTGTTGCCAGGCAGAGAGGCCTTCACAATCCGTTGTGCAGGCACTCTAACACAGAATAAATGTCGATTAACCTGTTGCTTCAACCAATCAGATTTTGAGTTGGTGTCAGTACGGCCCTCTAGCAGGCGTACGGCGACGTCACCATATTCAGACCCATTGATTGGATAGAAGCCGCAGGTTCGACTTTCAACATTAGCTTCAATGGCGATAGAAAGGGACTTTTTGATGGAACTGAGGCACACGGATAATCCATACGACAGAGTGATTGAACTATTTTTGAGGAAAGAGAGGAGGATGGATTTTGTTTACAAATAATCTGAATTTTTGGTGAGTAACATGTTGTGATTTTCCTAAATAATATTGCAAGTTTATGAGTTATTATTGATGTTTTTATATGTGTTGTGGCTGTGTGGAACTTGTTCACTCCTGGTTTGTTTATTCAATAAAGGCATTTATTGTGGCTACAGGAGTTATCTATCTCATATGCAGCGGCTCTTTATACTGTATTTCTGCATATTAAGATGGTTTTTATAACCATAAATTAGTTTTTGAGGGGCGGGTTGATTCAGACAGAGTAGTATTGAAGGCCTAGGTGTGAGATGCACGGTCCGCCAATGGACCAGATGATACGTAAATTTAATGAACATTACAACCTGAAAATAAGCAAAACTGTAGATAGGCCCATGATTGAATGAACAGTAAAAAAGTAAGTGAGAAATGACAGTGACTTATTGAGGCAGGCAGGCAAGAGCAAAATAGCACGGGGCTCGATGTAGTGCACGTTAAGTCGATCTAAAATGCGCGCTCAGAAAATATATCTTTTCAAGCTCTATTTGGATATAAGTAGGTTCTATTTAGTCGACAGAAATATTTTTGGTAGGAATGTAAGTTGAATTTAGTCTTTACATTTCTATGGTGAAGAAAACTTTATGCAATGATGACTAAATTTAACTTACATTCCTACCAAAGATATTCCTGTCGACTAAATAAAAATTACTTATATTTAAAATTGAAATACAACTTGAACAGATACGATAGTTCATAATGCCCACACAGCACTACGTGCACGTAAAAGTGATAGTCATCCGTTTTAACAAGCAGCGTATTGCACTGATACAAAATAGCCTGCCCATTTAATTATTTAGGAATGGATAGATAAATTAAGATTTTGTACAAATAATGTTTTTCATTTTTCTTCCTCGATGGATTTTGGCATGCCCAGCAACAGCTGCTCGCACCCCAAAGGGTATACTGTATATATATATATATATATATATATATATATATATACAGTAGAACCTCAGTTCACGACCATAATTCGTTCCAAAGCTCTGATCGTAAGCCGATTTGGTCGTGAACCGAACCATAGGATTGTATGTAAATACAATTAATCCATTCCAGACCATATGAATTGTATGTAAATCTATATTTTTTTAAAGATACCGAGTGTGTGGTCGTGAACCAAGGCAATAGTTTGGCGAACTTTTTGGTTGTAAACCGAGTTGTACGCGTACCGAGACGTTCGTAAACCAAGGTTCCACTGTATGTATATGTATATGTATATGTGTGTGTGTGTATATATATATATATATGTATATGTATATATATATGTATATATGTATATGTATATATATATATGTATATATGTATGTGTATATATATATATATGTATGTGTATATATATATATATGTATATATATATATATATATATATGTATGTATATATATGTATGTATATATTATGAGGGGCCGTTCAGGAAAAAAAGATTGGTTCGTAAATATATACATTGGTTCAGATATATATATTGGTTCAGATACATTGGTTTGAATATATACATTGGTTTTAATACATCCGTTCAGATATATATTTCGGTTCAAATATATACATTGGTTGGGATATATTGGTTGAGATATATACATCGGTTTGAATCATTCCGGTCAGATATATACATTGGTTTAGATACATTAGTTGAGATATATATAAATTGGTTTGCATAGATCCGTTCTGATATATATACATTGGTTGAGATACATCTGTTCAGATATATACATTGGTTGAGATACATCTGTTCAAATATATACATTGGTTGATATATATATATTGGTTGATATACATTGGTTTAAATATATATATTGGTTAAAATAGATTGGTTTAGATATATACATCGGTTCAGATACATCCGTTCTGATATATATATTGGTTCAGATAGATCGGTTCAGATATATACATTGGTTGGGATTTATGGGCAGGCACAACGCGGCCACCCATGTTTAGCATCTCCCTTTGCTTCATCATTGCTTCAACACTGTTGTAATTATTGTGCACATTTTATACAAGTAGCATACGCCTGTCTGTCGCGTTTTGTTTCGTAAGCCCTATTTGTTGGGGGTCCTCGATTTCAAAGCACTTTTTTTCCTTTCATTATTTAAAACACTTGCACAGATACCCGCCTCTTCGCCTCGCTCCGTCCCGCCCCGGCTCATTGTACCCGCCTCACTCGCTCCCTCTTGTCCCACCCATGACAGATTCTTCTCAAAAGCAGAGTTACCAGAAAGCATTAATCGCAACCACAGTATGTCCCATTTTTTCACCTCATCAGACGCTGGTTTATCATTGGTGGAAAGCGCCCGGTGATATCTGTTATTCCGTATTGGCAGCATTTCATTAAAGGGCGATCTGCTTCAGCAAGGAACTTAGTCCTGTTTGCTGAAAGGATGTTATGAAGGAAAACACTGGAGTTGCTCTGTTTCTTTAAATGTTGATCAGGGATCAAAATGACCAGAATATTCCCGCATCACAAATAACTGATGTTTAACTGTTTTATAGTAAAACTAACAAAACCACACACAAGCACGCATACGCCACACACACACTCACACTCACAAATCGTGGGTCGCACATACTACTGATTAAGCGTATCTGTCAAGGACGATTATTTTTTCACCCCATAAAACAGATTCTTCTCAAAAGCTGAGTTACCAGGAAGCATTGATAGCAACCGCAGTACCTCCCATTTTTCACCTCAACAGACGCTGGTTTATCATTGACCGAAAGCCGCCCGGTGATTTCTGTTATTCCGTATTGGCAGCATTTCATTAAAGGGCGATCTGTTTCAGCAAGGAACTTAGTCCTGTTTGCTGAAAGGATGTTATGGAGGAAAACACTGGAATAGCGCTGTTTCTTCTGAATGTTTATCAGTGATCAGGGACCAGAATGATCAGAATATTCCTGCTTCACAAATAACTGATGTCTGTTTTTATTGTAAAACTGAGAAAACCACACACGCGCGTACACAACACAAACACTCAAACTCACAAATCGTGGGTCGCACACACTACTGATTAAGTGTATCTGTCACGGAAGATCATTTTTTTCACCCAATAAAACTTTAGTTTGTCAAAGTTAGAAAGCAGCGCGTGATTTCTATTATTCCTTATTGGCAGCATTTAATTTAAAGATGATTCACGTCAACAAGGTGAAAGAGTCTCTTATTTTGACAGGCGATCTTTTTTTAGGCTTAAGCATTTTTGATTGACTTACAAAAGAAAATAGTTATTACTTACCCTCTTTGCTTCAAATTGGCTTTTTAAAAACCTTTTGATATAATTTATTTATGACAGTATAAAATAAAAAAGTAGTGCTCAAAATTATAATGCGTATCTAACAGGAAGAGGTGGTGGTAAGAGTAAGATTGCTGACTCGCAGTTAAATGATCACTGGTTTGTGTCCGGGGGGCTTCCATTCTGTTATTTTATTTATTTATTTTTACAAATTGCTTTGAGTAGTAAGAAAGGCGCTATAAAAACGTAAGGAATTAATAACAATAATAATAATAGTAGTAATATTATTATTATTATACGTGTGAATGCATGATCAAATTCAGCCGCTGCGTAGTGGGGTATGAATAGGGACAATACCACGAGTTCATTGAAATAATTACACAGCAAGGTGCACACGCAATGCAAACATAATGTGTATATTATTGAAGTAAAGGTTCATATAAATTAATTATATACAACTTTTAACAAGTTGAGAGATGTCAACTGGTTAAAATGCACGAAATTATACATGTATTGCTTTATAGTCCACACATAGTGTATGTATATTATTAAAATAATGATATAAAATTCCTATAAAATGGTATAGAATCTGCGTCGTAGACTTATGTTGTGTCAAATTTCTTCAAAGAAGTTTTTAATTATTTTGCTTTAAAAATCTTACGGCAAACATGTGAACCGTTGAAAATCGCTGATCTTAATCAATTTGTTTTAACGCATGCTCCGTGCAAAATGCTGTCATATCTGTTAGTAAACATGCACGCGCAGCGATGTCCTGATGTCTGCGTTCTAAGGCTGCAGGTGTATGAAACGCTATTGACGTTTTACCGGGGTGCTCTGTGATTGAGGGCGGACAGTAAACTTTGTTAAAATGATATCGAAAAATACCAGTCGTCAGTTGTGTTTTCAGTCGTTTTGGCGTGTTTACTGTTCTGTTACCAAAAAATTCTTCAACGGGCTCATCAACAAAGAAACGTGGATAGTAAGATTTAGTAAAATATCAGTAATAATACATTGCTCGACACCCAGTAACACTTTACAAAGACATTTAAAAGACAGCTCGTTAAAATAAATGTAGCAATCCATTGTCATGCTATAAGTGACAGCTTGCTCTTAAACATTTACACAGGTGGTTTTTCCTGGGAATAAAAAAGGAGAAAAAAATCCACGGGAAATGTTTTGTTGTTGAACTCAAATTTCACCTCCGCCATGTGAGTCATTAAAACTATTGGAATGAAATATAGTTCTATATAAATAAATAAATTTCCTATCACACCCACCCTTCACCCCTGTAAATTGGAGAGGAATCTCATTTTCACAGCGGGTGCAGTTATCCTATAAAACACAGTTCTGTGCACCGTTTTTCATGGGAGATTAAAACTCATCAAATGTATTTAAAAAACTTTTAGTAGCCTGTGGCATTCCTCATCTGTAGTGGTCCATTACAAAATGAACACCAGGCAGTTACAATTGTGCACAGTTTCTTTAATAAGCCTATCAGACAGTCTTTTATAGCACTTTCATATCGAGTGTGTCTCTTAATCCCTTCTAGCAGAGGAGACACTTATTTCCACAGCTTGATCTATGCTGTAGAAATGTGTGCCCCCGTCTTCTGCTTGTAAATTAATACTGGAATTACAAAACTGTCCACAGTTTATTTAAAGAGATTGAAGGAAGTCTTCTATATCACTTTTTTGTCTACTGATCCTACTCATCCACTAATTAAAAAAAAATCAAGCGCTTACACTGTCTTTTTTTAAGTATGTCTATGAAAATCGCTGTGAGTAGCCAGAAAAATGCTATATAAATGTAATATATTATTATTATTATTATTATTTAGGTTTTTTAAAATCCAAATAAACCTGATAGGACTTCTTCCAAGATATGTGCCACTCTAGGGTACCAACAAAGTCAAACTGATTAGGAAATTTTGTGATCAGTTTGTTAAGCAAAAATAACTTTTCATCATCTTCTCATTTCTAATTTGGCATTTCAGGATACAGTACAGTATATACTGCAAATATACATTTAAATTGTAACCGCTGACAATTATTTACTCATGTGCTTGCGTTTTCCATAAAACAGCTTCAATATGTGCACAAAGTATAGGTGATAAAACACACAAATTCTGACATTAGCATGACTGTTGAAGGAAAAACATGTATTAGAAAGTATTCTATGGAGTTTTCATAAATTAATCATTATATACCTTTTGAGGTTTCTTGATATATTTTGTAATCAGGTTTTTTAAATTTTTTTTTTTTACTGCCACTTCACAGATCAACAATCCCCAACATGGTCACTGTCAGAATAAGTCTTTAACTTTTTCCTGTATCCATTAATACATTTTCCGGTTTCACTACCCATCTGAAAGAGTTGGCATCAGGTTGGGTGGCACTTTTAAATTGTAGTAGTATGAGCGAGCGTCAGTGTGGCAAGCACTAGATTGGCATTTCTTTCCGTCTCATTTTTGTCCTGGCCCAAGCCTGTAAATCTCTTTTGTAAATGGGTGTCTTGGATAGAGGACAGATACTAACAAATTTTCAAGGCTATATTAAAACAATACTAAAGATATTTGTGTATGTGTGTTGAAGTGCCCCATGTTGTAAGTGTTAGATCCATTGAAGAAGTCAACTTAAACAAAGAAAATGTACATTTTGCAGATTTGTTTGAAGTGTTTTACATTATAACCATATTATTAATTGCTGATGAATATAATTTTTTCAAGAGGATGACCTTTACTATTGTCAAAAAAGACAAGCAGCAACAGGAGGAATATGAAAGTTATTTGTTGAGTTTGGAGACAAAGGATACTTGTAAGGAAGTTCATGCCAGTGCTATTGGTGTACATTCTGGAATTTATAAAACTGCTGATATTATTTCACAAAGATGTTACTGGCCTGGTTTTATGCTGACATTAAAATACATACGTTTTCTGATAATTATAATCATTATTTTAATTAAAAGACTATAATTGTCAGAACAGATTCAATAAAATGTTTTAATATCTCAGTTGCTGTTTGTCGGACTCTTTAATTGACTTTTCCTACAAATGTGTATCAGTGGATATTTGGTACTTCATTTGACAAATAATATGAATTTTTCCAAGTCTCATATATTTCAGATAGAAAGATAGATAGAACTTTACTTGTCCTCTAAGGGAAAATGTGCTTCTTTTTTAACAGAGGCTGAATGAATAAATAAATTAATATTAATATAATGAAAAAACAGCCAATCCAATAACAAATTGTCTAATGTTCATTCTGCAAGCAACAGTTGGGGCTCACAACTCTGAGGCAAAAGCTCAGCTGTAGAAGTGAGTGTCCCTGTGAGTGGAGAGGACAGTGGGACACAGTAGACTTGAAAGTGATGTAGAAGACTTTCAGCAATCTTTTACCATGGATTTCAGATAATATTAGTTATCCAGGGTTCATTTGAAAGCAGCAGACAGAGGGCACACATTTTACAGCTCTGCAGCAGCCATGGAAAACGAGCGTCCCGACCAGTGGATGAGACATGCGTTTTCATTCCAATAGTTTTAATGACTCACATGGCTTGAGGTGAAATTTGAGTTCAACAACAAAACATTTCCCGTGGATTTTTTTCTCCTTTTTTATTCCCAGGAAAAACTACCTGTGTAAATGTTTAAGAGCAAGCTGTCACTTATAGCATGACAATGGATTGCTACATTTATTTTAACGAGCTGTCTTTTAAATGTCTTTGTAAAGTGTTACTAGGCGTCGAGCAATGTATTATTATTACTGATATTTTACTAAATCTTACTATCCACGTTTCTTTGTTGATGATCCCCGTTGAAGAATTTTTTGGTAACAGAACAGTAAACACGCCAAAACGACTAAAAAACACAACTGACGACTGGTATTTTTCGACATCATTTTAACAAAGTTTACTGTCCGCCCTCAATCACAGAGCACCCCGGTAAAACGTCAATAGCGTTTCATACACCTGCAGCCTTAGAAAGCAGACATCAGGACGTCGCTGCGCGTGCGTGTTTACTAACAGATGTGACCATTTTGCACGGAGCATGAGTTAAAACAAATTGATTAAGATCAGCGAATTTCAACGGTTCACATGTTTGCCGTAAGAGTTTTTAAAGCAAAATAATTAAAAACTTCTTTGAAGAAATTTGACACAACATAAGTCTACGACGCAGATTCTATACCATTTTATAGGAATTTTATATCATTATTTTAATAATATACATACACTATGTGTGGACTATAAAGCAATACATGTATAATTTCGTGCATTTTAACCAGTTGACATCTCTCAACTTGTTAAAAAGTTGTACATAATTAATTTATATGAACCTTTACTTCAATAATATACACATTATGTTTGCATTGCGTGTGCACCTTGCTGTGTAATTATTTCAATGAACTCGTGGTATTGTCCCTATTCATAAACCACTACGCAGCGGCTGAATTTGATCATGCATTCACACGTATAATAATAATATTACTACTACTATTATTATTATTGTTATTAATTCCTTACGTTTTTATAGCGCCTTTCTTACTACTCAAAGCAATTTGTAAAAATAAATAAATAAAATAACAGAATGGAAGCCCCCCGGACACAAACCAGTGATCATTTAACTGCGAGTCAGCAATCTTACTCTTACCACCACCTCTTCCTGTTAGATATGCATTATAATTTTGAGCACTACTTTTTTTATTTTATACTGTCATAAATAAATTATATCAAAAAGGTTTTTTAAAAAGCCAATTTGAAGCAAAGAGGGTAAGTAATAACTATTTTCTTTTGTAAGTCAATCAAAAATGCGTAAGCCTAAAAAAAAGATCGCCCTGTCAAAATAAGAGACACTTTCACATTGTTGACGTGAATCATCTTTAAATTAAATGCTGCCAATAAGGAATAATAGAAATCACCGCGCTGCTTTCTAACTTTGACAAACTAAAGTTTTATTGGGTGAAAAAAATAATCGTCCTTGACAGATACGCTTAATCAGTAGTAATGATGCACCACGATTTGTGAGTGTGAGTGTGTGTGTGAGCGTATACGTGCTTGTGTGTAGTTTTGTTCGCTTTACTATAAAAATAGTTAAACATCAGTTATTTGTGATGCGGAATATTCTGATCATTTTGATCCCTGATCAACATTTAAATCCCAACCAATGTATATATCTGAACCGATCTATCTGAACCAATATATATATATCAGAACGGATGTATTTGAACTGATGTATATATCTAAACCAATCTATTTTAACCAATATATATATTTAAACCAATGTATATCAACCAATATATATATCTCAACCAATGTATATATTTGAACGGATCTATGCAAACCAATTTATATATATCTCAACCAATGTATATATATCAGAACGGATCTATGCAAACCAATTTATATATATCTCAACCAATGTATCTAAACCAATGTATATATCTGACCGGATGTATTCAAACCGATGTATATATCTCAACCAATATATCCCAACCAATGTATATATTTGAACCAAATATATATCTGAACGGATGTATTAAAACCAATGTATATATTCAAACCAATGTATCCGAACCGATATATATATCTGAACCAATGTATATATTTACAAACCAATCTTTACAATATACAATGTATGTATATATATGTGTATGTAGATATGTATATAAATATATATGTATATATGTGGATGTATGTGTATATATATATATATATATGTGTATTTGTACATATGTAGATATGTATGTATATGTGTATATGTACAGTATATATATGTTTATATGTGTGTGTGTATGTATTTGTATATATATATATATATATATATATATATATATATATATATATATATATATATATATATATATATATATATATATATATATATATATATATATATATATATGACAGCAACACTCATAACAGTGACAAAACAATTACATTGACGATCATGTTACGTTATTTTCCTTTTTTTTTTCATTACTTCTTTAACACAATACTTCTCCGCTGCGAAGCGCGGGTATTTTTCTAGTCTATTATAGTACTGACTCGGGAAGGCTCTCTGTGGCAACAGTCAAAACAAAATGGCTACTGTGAGCCAAAATGCTAATGATTGGAATTAAAAATAATAATAATAATTAATTACTTTGTGAACTCAGAAAAAAATCACTCCCAAGTTAAAAACATAAGTCAAGAATCATGACCCTGCTTTACTTACAGCAGATTTAACACTACTAGAGTTTGTTTTGTGATCTATGATTCTGCTTTGGATTTTTTAGCTTTTACCCCAGCATCATATTAATTTGGATTTATCTGCTTCAGGTTCTAGCCTTTAGGGCAAAACCTATTTGTTTTCTTTTGTTCCTGCATCATTATAATAAATATTTAAAATATTCAAGGAACTTTGTTGATTTACCCAGGGGTTTTTATTGTTTCCCCCTTCTGTCTTCTTGATATTTGTGAACATTTTGAGATCCCTTGAACTTTTAAGGCCTCAGCCCTATTTTGGGCTTGTGCTGGCCAGAAAGCCCGCCTTTCCAGTTTGTGGCTAGGTTGCCTAGGGAGTGAGGCTTATCCAGTAAGGACAGGTCTGAGCTTTTGTATGGTTCATTTTAGGAATGCTCCCATTTTTGAGACTTTATGTGACAGGATCACTGATAGGCTAGTCCATTAATGATTTCATTTAAATTTTTTGCATATTGTATGAAAAAGTCAGGAGTGGCAGAGAAGTACGTAAGAGTTGTACAGGATATGTACGAGGGAAGTGTAACCGTGGCTAGGTCTGTGGTAGGAGTGACGATTGCATAAAAGGTGGAGGTGGGATTACATCAGGGATTGGCTCTGAGCCCTTTCTTATTTGCAGTGGTGATGGACAGGTTGACAGATGAAATTAGACAGGAGTCCCAGTGGACTATGATGTTTGCTGATGACATTGTGATCTGTAGCGATAGTAGGGAGCAGGTTGAGGAGACCCTGGAGAGGTGGAGATGCGCTCTAGAGAGGAGAGGAATGAAGGTCCGTAGGAACAAGACAGAATACATGTGTGTAAATGAGTGGGAGGTCAGTGGAATGGTGAGGATGCAGGGAGTAGAGTTGGCGAAGGTGGATGAGTTTAAATACTTGGGATCAACAGTACAGAGTACTGGGGATTGTGGAAGAGAAGTGAAAAAGAGAGTGCAGGCAAGGTGGAAGGGGTGGAGAAGAGTGTCAGGATTAATTTGTGACAGATGGGTATCAGCAAGAGTGAAAGGGAAGGTTTACATGATGGTAGTGAGACCAGCTATGTTATATGGGTTGGAGATGGTGGCACTGACTAGAAAGCAGGAGACAGAGCTGGAGGTGGCAGAGTTAAAGATACTAAGATTTGCATTGGGTGTAACGAGGATGGATAGGATTAGAAATGAGTACATTAGAGGGTCAGCTCAAGTTGGACAGTTGGGAGACAAAGTCAGAGAGGCAAGATTGCATTGGTTTGGACATGTGCAGACGAGAGATGTTGGGTATATTGTGAGAAGGATGCTGAGGATAGAGCTGCCAGGGAAGAGGAAAAGAGGAAGGCCTAAGCGAAGGTTTATGGATGTGGTGAGAGAGGACATGCAGGTGATGGCTGTAACAGAACAAGATACAAAGGACAGAAAGATATGGAAGAAGATGATCCGCTGTGGCAACCCCTAATGGGAGCAGCCAAAAGATGAAGAAGCATCACAGATATTGTGTATATACCTATACATTTCCAAGGAATTAAATAGATAATGTTTTGATAGACAGGCACCCTCCTCATGAGTATAATTATATTTCATAAACACATAGGTTAGTCAATGCTGGAGGTTATGCAAAATTAAAATACGTAAGAGCTTTTGTATGTTTTTTGATGGTTGATAATCATAATGCAGACAGTATCAATTAAAAATCTGGGTATTGTATTGAATATGTATATTAGAAAATGATTGAACTGGAACCACCACCAGTTTAATTACAAACAAGAAAGGAATGGACTCAGTGAAAGAAACCCATCTGGATGGTGACAGCTAACAATTGATTGGAAGATAAGGAAGAACATTTTGATTAAAGTTTCAAATGAAAAAAAAAACACAAACAAAAATGATGCTTTATTCATGCACAGTGAGGGAGCTTCACATGCAGTGAGTTTTTTTTTACTGCATTCTCCCTGTACTTTGCTCCATCCCAGTTTTTATGTTGCCTCTTCTGCCCCTGCTATGCGTAACTTGTAAAGTTTGACAGATCATGACACAAGGTGACACAAAGTGAAGAGTCAATTGCTCAAATGAAAGAAACCAACGTTACTTGTACAGTGTATATTGCTCTGTACTGCATCACCACCATTGTGAAACTGAAATAAATATACTTACATTAAAATGAGCCTAAAGCAATATTATAAATAAAACACAATCATTACTACAGATAACTTTAAAGTGTAAATCTAAGAAACTAACACCTGACATTAGGTATGAATTTGATGGTGCTACAATATCAGAAACATCAAGTGCAAAGACATTGATATATATATATATATATATATAGTGGCAGTAGGGGGCGCTAGTGCTCCCTTGAACCCTCAGGTAAAACTCCAGACACCGGATAAAAGTCCCAGACTTTTTATTTTCCTTTTCCACAGTGCACCAAACACCTTCCACACTACTCATAAACAATAATCAAACACTAACCTCTCCTCCTCGCCCAGACACTTTGCTCCTCTCCCACCCAGCACAGCTCAGTGTCTGGACTGAGGCACCGTCCTTTTATAACCCCTGACCCGGAGGTGTTCCTGTCCCAACAGTCCACAGTTCCTTATTCCTTCCGGGTCAGGGCAAGCAGTTCTTTACTTCAACCCGGGAGCACGACATTTCTTCCCGTCACGTAACCGTGACGTTCTCCCGGGTCATAAGGCACAACAGAGCCCATAAGCCCCCCCACAGCAACTCCTGGTGTTCCCCAAGGTATCCAACAGGGCTGTGTAAAAACACTACAAAGTCCATAAGGCCCTGCTGGACCTCGGGGCACGATCCTGCTGTCGGGAGAGCTCCTCTTGGCGGCCTGGGGTGAGGACCGCATGGGAAGCCGGCAGTCCTCCACATATATATATATATATATATATATATATATATATATATATATATATATATAAAAAAGAAACATTCCAATATTAATAAAAATACTCTCAACTTATAAACCCTATAAACAATAAATAAACTTATAAGCAACACTTTGCAAGGCTCAAAGTAAGCAGACAGAAATAAATTGCATTGCTGCAGCCACCAGACGTAAGGCTGAATGTTCACTCTAAGTTTCTGCCACAAACTGACCAATCAGATAAAACAAGCGCTCAATGAACACAGAGAGTAAGTGCTTTTCTTTTCCAGCAGATGCACTAGAATGCCATGACACTGGACATACATACTTAAGAAATTTGACGCATGAGAGGAGACCATTCACTCCATCAAGCCCATTTGATTAGCTAATAACTAAGCTGTCCCTATGCTGTCTGCCTTGGTGTTACTCCAGTCTGATGTTCAGTGTGTGGTTGATATAGTCTTGAGAATATTATTTTTTTGACTATATTTGTATATTATGCATACTACCTCTGCTGAGATGTTCAAAACTTTAAATTGTTTTTTTGGCTCATTGCATTTTTATTTTGGCACCCTGGGTTTAATACTGCTCTTTGGTTAGGTCAGTTTTGACTTCTGAGTGAGAAGTCTGTTCTGTCCATGTTAGTTCATCTGCTGTGGACCCACCTCATCTTGCAAACCATCTCTTCAGTCTATTGCCCTGCTAGTTAGTGCATCAACATTACTGCCATTCATTTCATTTATTTTTTTGACATGAAGTTGATCTCAGAATAAAGACCAGGATTACTTTGATTTTATATTGGAAATTCATGCTGACTAATGTACACCCAAATGCCATCTACTTTGGGCAATGGGTCTTTTGTTCACGATGTGCTTACAGAAGTCATGTTGGTTGCTAAAAATGAATGGTGGCAATTGTAGCATTCTGCAGTCTGTTATTTTAATTTTTTTAATTTTGAAATACCTAATATATTGTTTGCGAAGAAAGATGATCTTTTCAGAGTCAATGGAAGCTCTCGAGAGACTGAGTGAGGAGTCTGAGTGTCTGGGCTTGAGAGTATCCTAGATAAAAACCAAGATCCAGGCCTTTAACAGCCTCTTGGGCACAACCATCAGCTGTGTATCTATCTGCAGAGAGAGTGTTGACCTTGCCGAGAGGTTTACTTACTTTGGCAGTGACATTCATGTCTCTGGTGGTTCTCCCTATGAAGTCAGTAGACGAATTGGGAGAGCACTGGGGGTCATGAGGTCACTGGAAAGGGGTGTGTGGCACTCCTGATATCTATGCAAAAGGACGAAGGTCCAAGTCTTTAGAGTCCTGGTGCTTCCTGTCTTGCTATATGGTTGTGAGACATGGACACTACCAAGTAACCTGAGACAAAGACTGGACTCCTTCGGTACTGTGTCTCTTTGGAGAATCCTTGGGTACTGCTGGTTTGACTTTGTGTCACATTAGCAGTTTCTCATGGAGTCAGAATGAGACACATTACCTGCATTGTGAGGGAGCGTCACTTACGGCACTACAGCCATATGGTGTGATTCCCCAAGGATCTGATGCACAGGATCCTCATTGTTGAGGGCCCAAGTGGCAGGACCAGGCCAAGGAGATGCCAACGTAGCACTATTTCTGAAGGGTAGGACTGGACTGCACGTCTGCCTGGGGGTTGCCAACCAGGATCACGAGCTGTTTCATTGTGTGGTGGGTTTGGCAACACACTGTACCAGTGGGTTCCCTAGCCTGACCTGACCTGATGCGCATTAATGTACCTTCATATTATTTTCTTGGATTACCACCCTAACCACTATGTGGATGACTATTTGAATATAGATGACTCCAATAATCCAGTAGTTTGATCTGTTCTAAAAGTGACTGACTTCACCATCTTTAGTCCACTGTAATTTTCTTTGGCAACTGAGATCAAAAGCATCGACTCTTTTTCACTCTAGTTTGGACAAACTTCTACAGTTCTACATTTCTGGTGGTAAAATCCATATTTTACGTATTTAACTTACAATATCAACTAAATGTTGCTAGATTTGTTTTATTTGTCCACATTTATTTTGGCTCTTTTTCTTCATACCTCCTGGACTCCTAAGTTGTATTCTTCATGCCAAAGGCTCTAATTATACCTTTAACAATGCCATTGGTGAATGGCCAGTTATAGAATGTTAACAGTAGTTTTGCGGAATCAGTCTTTTCACCTTCCAAGAGCCCAGTCAAGGTTTGTTACTGTACATTTGGGGTTCACATATAAGAATCACAGCACAAGCATTATAAACTGAACTGTGTAATTGTGTTTAGTTACATTTCCAACTTCAAGATGATTTGAGTTTTCAAACTAAAACAGAAAATGGAATAACCAAAACTTGTCTCCCAAAGCAGTCATGACGTGCCCCCAGAGAGACATTAGCTAAGGCCACAGCCCTCTGTCTTAGTCTTTCAAGCTAAAGGAGACCATTTTCCCTAGTTACTAGTTGGGCTTCTGGCTGTAAGGGCATCTTCTTTTTGTTGCGGGTTCTCTCAATTTCAGCTTTGATGCATGATAAGAAAGAAAGAGTATCCGCTGGATGCCCAAAACCTTTCCAAACGAAGGCAGCCATATTTGGGTTTACCATTTTCTTTTGCTTGAGTTTTTTTCTCATCACTCACCTGACCTGCTCTCCAATTGATTTGGTGTGTGTTTAGAGTTGAAGTACACCATAAAGTCCTGCAATAAGTAGGGCTGTTTGTGACAGTCATGTGAGAGATGGCATTCGATCAAAATCATAGATTTTGTCCATTCTTGATGTTCTGATCTGATTTTTCTCAAAATAAAAATATGGTAAGGCCTTCAAAAAGACACTGGGAAGCAGGCTAGAGATATTCCTTATTCCTTTTGTCAGAGGAACTCTTAACTTCAGTCAGGCCTGGGGATACCTGCTGGCTTCAGGTGAAGTAGGCCCCAATAACAGAAAGCTGGCAAAACAACTTAGTAAAGTCCACAATATCACAAAATGCCCAACAAGTGGAAGGGGAACTGTGAAACTTTTGCTTAACTGTAAAAGAGCAAACAAAAAATATTTATTATTAAAAAGATTTATTTTTGAAAAGCACCTATAGGAATTTGGCAATCTAGAAGTAAATAATATCCCAATATATAATCCATGGAATGCAGTCAAACGTCAGAGCACTAAGGTCAAATTTCTGTAACCATACAACCAAATAAATGCAAAACCCAAGGGAGACCTAACCAACTCCATGCTATGACAATATATCCAGTTGAAATGCCTGTCTCCATAGCCTTTACAGAACCAGGGACAGTTCCTAGAAGGACATGTAGCTCTACCTCTTGGGGAACTACCCATAAAATTCAAGAAACATAACAGAACACATACTTCCACTTGTATATGGTGAACATTAAATAACCATTCTCAACATACAAAAAGCACTTTAAGTTAAACAGAAGAGACATAAAAAAAGAATCATAAACAGTGTCACACACGTGTGCAATGGAGGCAGCTAGAAGGACCAAAAGAAGGTAATTCCATGCAAGGCAAGTGGGTGGTGGGGTGCAATAACCCTTTATCTTTTATACCTACAGACCAAACATGGGAAATTCTGCCTGGAACCGCTTCCTGTTGACTTCACTTCCCCTGACCTGCCTTAAAACCCAGCCAACTTCCTTCTGTGAATCAGTTCTGTTTTAGACTCAATCTGTACACTACTGTGCATTCAATTTTGACTTTTGTAGCCGTAATACAAGTATACGGGAGCCTGCCCCAAACCTTTTTATGTGTCAAGGTGTATTATTTATACACTGGCGTAGTCAGCAGGATGTTTACATCCTTAAGGAACTTGAAGTTGAACCAGAAGAAAGCATTGACACACAACAATCAAGACCTTTAACCTCTAAGGGACCAGGTGGGAGAGTACTGTACCCAAGTTGCCGGGTTAGAGACAGTTGCTGTGGGTAGGGGGGACCTGGGGTGAGCTTTGACCCAGGGGTTGGGTCTAGACCACTGGGCACGTGGAAGAGGGGCCAATGGAATAAAGCCAGGCTTGGAGGGGAACACAATGGGGACTTATTATGTGCTCCTGAGAAAAGGGACCGCTCAAATGAACCACACAAAGGAAAAAGCCTTTGATAAAGGTAGGGGTGCCCTGATGGAAATTTAACCCAAACTTGCCAGCTTCTCCCCAGGGATTCAGTTTGTGGGCAAAAATTGGATGTGGCTAATAAATCCTGACAGGTGGTGGAGCAGATAGCCAATGCTGTATTGTTCCACAACCTCCCCAATGATCTTGCCCAGCTGACCTGGGAACATCCAATTAAGAACATGGACTCTACAAGAGGACTACGAGTGGAAACCTACTGAGGAAACCCAGAACAGGACCTGTGTGAACCCTGACATACCTGCCTCCCTACACAGGAGCACTGTCGCCACCCTGTGGAGCAAACTCTGGGGACTCCTGATATGTGGTGGCAGTTTCCTCGCAGTGACAAGGAGGTTTATGGGGAGACACAAGGAGAAGGGCAGTGTGCTCTACCTAATCCACGCTCCTTTAGTTTCCATACCCCTTATTGATGGCCCGTTTGAACATATCAGGGTTGACCTTGTGGGACCCCTAGAGCAACTCGGCCAGGGGACATAAATATATAATGGTCCTGGTAGATTATGCTACCCAATACCCTGAAGCTGTTCAATTTCGCTCAGCTACATCTAAAGTTATCACATGAGAATTGGTAGGGGTCTTCTCACGAGGCAGTATCCCTAAAGAAATCCTAACGGATCAGAGGACACCCTTTACCTCGGAGACTTTCAGGGAAACAGCCAAATTACATAGGAGCAAACATTTAAAGAACTCGGCATATCATTCTCAAACCAATTGTCTAATAGAGTGATTCATCAGACTCTCAAACAAATTTTACACAAGGTGGTCAGCAAGGTTGGAAGGAACAGGGATCAGCTACTCCCCCTTATTCTTTTTGCAAACAGTGAAGTCCCACATGCCTCTATGGGAGTCTCACCCTTTGAGTTGTTATACGGACAACAACCACAGGGCATTTATATATTCTAAAGGAAGGTTGGGAGGAAGAGGCCCTACCCTCAACAAATATGTTAGAATATATCGTACAGTTAGGCAATAGATTCGCTAAAATTTGACCTATTATCAAATCTCACTTGGAAAAAGTGCAAGCAGCTCATGTCCGTTGCTCTGACCATAGCATGTCTCTGCGAAGTTCTGCCTGGGAGATTGGGTCATGATACTCGTTCCTACCTCCTGCTGGCACATTGGCAAGGCCCTTATGAAGTTAAGGAGAGGAAGGGGCTTGTTGATTATTTGGTAAAACAACCAAATCATTGGCCGAGCAAGTGTGTTTATCATGTAAATCTGCTGAAACTGTGGAAGGATTGGGAACCCAATCACTCCTCTGGACAGCCCCATTCACTCTTCGCTCATAAATTAGACCACCCACCAATGACTGTGCTGGAAACCGTTATCTTGTCTGTCTCAGAGGTAGTGAGTGAAAAACTCAGATGAACCTCCTTGATTGTGTATGACATAGTGACATAACCCGAGAACACCCATTCCGGCTTCCCGAAGCAAAAAAAACAAGTGGAGCTAGAGATTAAGCTTATGTTGGAACTAGGCGTGATAGAGGAGCGGCACAGACCATGGTCAAGTCCTATTGTCTTGGTCGCTAAGCCTGACGGGAGTTGAAAGTTTTGCAATGACTTCCATCAGCTTAACCAGGTCTTGCAATTCGACATATATCCGATGCCGCAAGTGGACAATCTCCTTGAGCAGCTAGGACAAGCCAAATTCCTGACCACACTTGACATGACAAATGGGTACTAGTAGGTTCCTTTAACAGACTCCGCAAAGGCTAAGACTGCATTTAGCACCCCTAGTGGGCACTGGTAGTATTGTGTCCTTCTGGGTCACCCAAGACTTTCTGCGTCTGGTGGGTAAAGTGGTCTGTCCTCAAAACTAAAATAAGTGCTACCTACCTGGATGATGTAATCATCTATTCCAGCACCTGGAAGGAACACCTGCTGCAGGTACAGGCTGTATTGCGGTAATTAGGCGAAGCCAGTCTTCAGATTAACCCAAAGAAATGTTTCTTTGGATTACTCGAGGCCAGATATTTAGGCTACCTGGTTGGTCAGTGTACGGTGTGACCACAGTGTTCTAAAGTTGATGCCATATTAAAATGGCCCCATCTGAAGACCAAGAGGCAGGTCCAAACCTTTCTCGGATTAGGGGGCTGCTATTACCGTTTTGTACCCTGATTCTCGGAGATAGCAGTGGCTTTGATTAATCTAACAAAGAAGGGGAGGCTGAATCATTTTGGATGCTAAAACAGAAGCTGCATTTGGTGACTTAAAACAGACCCTTACGTCAGCTCCAATCTTGAAAGCTCCTAACTTTTCTCTGCCTTTCATCCTCTTGGTGAACATAGGTCTTTAAGCATCAATGGTGTTGAACAAAAGTGCTGGACCGGGAGACCAGGTATGTGGCTGTGGAGCAGGAGGCCTTGGCCAATAAATGGGTGATCACTCAGTTAAGGTATTACCTCTTGGGCCATGAGTTCAACCTGGTAACGAACCATGCACCATTGCAGTAGATGGGCTTACAAAAAGAGTTGAACCCACGCATCACAAGGTGGTTTTTGAACCTTCAGCCATACATATTTTCAGCCATTTACCACCAGGGTACTCAGCAGGTCATGATCTCTCAGTCAGGAATACATGGCGCGATGGGTCTGGGATGAGGGGGGTGCCTTGTCACACACGTGCTCTTGGGAGGCAGTAGAAGGATCCATAGGAAGGTAATTCCATGCCAGGCCAGGGGGTGGCATGGTGCAATAACTCTTTCCCTTTTATCTCTACAGACCAAATGTGGGAAATTCTGCCTGGAACCGCCGATATCACTTCCAGTTCTGGGCCTGCTGACATCACTTTCCCTGGCATGCCTTAGAACCCAGCCACCTTCAGTTCTGTTTTGGACTTATTCTGTACACCA
The DNA here is from genome assembly GCF_016835505.1 of Polypterus senegalus. NCBI lineage: Eukaryota > Metazoa > Chordata > Cladistia > Polypteriformes > Polypteridae > Polypterus > Polypterus senegalus. Next base: position 53,741,787 of record NC_053161.1, read on the forward strand.
CTGTGCATACAATTTTGACTTTTGCAGCCATTATTCAAGTATAAAGGTGACTGAACCAAACCTTTTTACGTGTCAAGTTGTATTATTTTTACAACAGAAAATATAGAACATGAACTTGTAGACACATAAGACTTGTAGTCGAGCTATGGAGGACATTTGTATGATTTGTATGACATCTGAGAAGCCCATTTGTCAAAATGTGTGTGTGAGGAACTAGTCTGAAAGCATTTCATTGGTTTCCCCTGAAATCGCCAATTAAGCTCATCAAAGGAGTCAGGTGTCCGACATTAGTATAGTTGGCAGGATGTGGATAGTGTTAAAGGAAGCAAAACTAGGGGGTCCCTCTGGGCACAGTAGGGGAGTATGCTTGTTTTAAATTAGTAAGAGTCATGCTGATTATAACAAGGCAGTTAATGCAAAACAGTGACTGGATTGTTGGTTCCTTAAACAAGTTTAAAGCTTGCAGAAGGCAGCAACATGTAAAACGTGATGAAACGTGACCAGCTTGTCTCTAAGCTCACTAATCATTTCACTCTAGAGTGGAGCATTTCTAAGAAAGAAATGCACTGGTGGTGTAAATTGACAAATGTTTCTCTAATGAGCGGGTATACAAGTGTGACACAGGCAATGGAGAAAATGAAGGTGCTATGTGTGAGAAAAGTGGAAAGAGGTAAGATAAAATGTTTCAACTGGGCCAAACCTTGAGGCCAACAGACTGGAGCACATTAGGACTGCCTCAGTTATTATTGTACTTGTTTTGTTTTGTGATTATGTCACTTGCTGTCACCAGTGTTGTTAGAGAACAGCCAGGGTCTGTTCCCTAGCTAATATGCATTTTATTTCCTATTATTTTTATGCTGTTAATGTAAATGATGTTAATATTGTTTTATTTGAATATTATTTATTAATTATGTGCTGTGTATAGTAGTCTTCCGGTGATGTGCCTTTGTATTTAGTAAGTGAATCTCCAAGAGGTGGGGCCACCTTGATGCCACTTCTAAGGGGCAATCCTCTGCCATCAAATTCAGATGAAGGAGATGGAGTGCCATTATAGGAGTTTATAATAGTACTTATTGTTTACTTTGGCTTTTTTGGTTTTGATGATTTTTTTTCTGGATATTGAATATAAGAATGTAGGCAATTTGACACATGAGAGGAAACTATTCAGCCAATCAGACCCGTTTGTTCAGCTAACAGCTATGTTGGCCCAATATCTCATCCAAATGCTTCTTAAAGGATATGAAGGTTTCTGGTTCATCTGCATGGCTCGCTAGTTTGTTCCAGAGTCCCACAATTCTTTGCATAAAGAAGTGCTTCTTGGTTTCAGTCCTTAAATGCACTTCTCTAATTTCTACTGGCGTCCTTAAATATTGTACGTCATTCACCTTTAAGCCACAAATTTGTGGACTTGGATTTGTTAGCCTTGGGTTGCCGTTTTAGACATACAGTGGTGTGAAAAACTATTTGCCCCCTTCCTGATTTCTTATTCTTTTGCATGTTTGTCACACAAAATGTTTCTGATCATCAAACACATTTAACCATTAGTCAAATATAACACAAGTAAACACAAAATGCAGTTTTTAAATGATGGTTTTTATTATTTAGGGAGAAAAAAAACCTACATGGCCCTGTGTGAAAAAGTAATTGCCCCCTGAACCTAATAACTGGTTGGGCCACCCTTAACAGCAATAACTGCAATCAAGCGTTTGTGATAACTTGCAATGAGTCTTTTACAGCGCTCTGGAGGAATTTTGGCCCACTCACCTTTGCAGAATTGTTGTTATTCAGCTTTATTTGAGGGTTTTCTAGCATGAACCGCCTTTTTAAGGTCATGCCATAGCATCTCAATTGGATTCAGGTCAGGACTTTGACTAGGCCACTCCAAAGTCGTCTTTTTGTTTTTCTTCAGCCATTCAGAGGTGGATTTGCTGGTGTGTTTTGGGTCATCGTCCTGTTGCAGCACCCAAGATCGCTTCAGCTTGAGTTGATGAACAGATGGCCGGACATTCTCCTTCAGGATTTTTTGGTAGACAGTAGAATTCATGGGTCCATCTATCACAGCAAGCCTTTCAGGTCCTGAAGCAGCAAAACAACCCCAGACCATCACACTACCACCACCATATTTTACTGTTGGTATGATGTTCTTTTTCTGAAATGCTGAGTTCCTTTTACGCCAGATGTAACGGGACATTTGCCTTCCAAAAAGTTCAACTTTTGTCTCATCAGTCCACAAGGTATTTTCCCAAAAGTCTTGGCAATCATTGAGATGTTTCTTAGCAAAATTGAGACGAGCCCTAATGTTCTTTTGCTTAACAGTGGTTTGCGTCTTGGAAATCTGCCATGCAGGCCGTTTTTGCCCAGTCTCTTTCTTATGGTGGAGTCGTGAACACTGACCTTAATTGAGGCAAGTGAGGCCTGCAGTTCTTTAGACGTTGTCCTGGGGTCTTTTGTGACCTCTCGGATGAGTCGCCTCTGCGCTCTTGGGGTAATTTTGGTCGGCCGGCCACTCTTGGGAAGGTTCACCACTGTTCCATGTTTTTGCCATTTGTGGATAATGGCTCTCACTGTGGTTCGCTGGAGTCCCAAAGCTTTAGAAATGGCTTTATAACCTTTACCAGACTGATAGATCTCAATTACTTCTGTTCTCATTTGTTCCTGAATTTCTTTGGATCTTGGCATGATGTCTAGCTTTTGAGGTGCTTTTGGTCTACTTCTCTGTGTCAGGCAGCTCCTATTTAAGTGATTTCTTGATTGAAACAGGTGTGGCAGTAATCAGGCCTGGGGGTGGCTACGGAAATTGAACTCAGGTGTGATACACCACAGTTAGGTTATTTTTAACAAGGGGCAATTACTTTTCACACAGGGCCATGTAGGTTTGGATTTTTTTCTCCCTAAATAATAAAACCATCATTTAAAAACTGCATTTTGTGTTTACTTGTGTTATATTTGACCAATGGTTAAATGTGTTTGATGATCAGAAACATTTTGTGTGACAAACATGCAAAAGAATAAGAAATCAGGAAGGGGGCAAATAGTTTTTCACACCACTGTACATGCTTGCCTTTTTCCCAATTTTTGTTTTGTTCTTGCTTATTTATTGGAACACATCTGACATTCTAAATCATACAGAGGTTTTTAAAAGGGATAAAATGCATTCAAAATATATGTATAAAAACTTAATTTGTGTAAAGGAAAATCACAGTATAGCATGTCACCTAAGAACTAACATTTTTTCTTTAAGAAATATGAAGATCAATGATTTCAATACTGCGGTGGGCTGGCACCCTGCCCAGGGTTTGTTTCCTGCCTTGCACCCTGTGTTGGCTGGGATTGGCCCCAGCAGACCCCGTGACCCTGTAGTCATCCTCCCAGGTAGAATCCTAACTGGGAAAAGAAAATCCGAACACATTTCTCCAGTTTTGATGTCACTACACTGGTTGCCTGTGTCATTCAGGATTGACTTTAAAATACTGCTTATGGTTTATAAAGCCTTAAATAATCTCGCTCCATCTTATATATCGGAATGCCTGACACGTTATATTCCAAATCGTAACCTTAGATCTTCAAATGAGTGTCTCCTTATAATTCCAAAAGCTAAACTTAAAAGAAGTGGTGAGGCGGCCTTCTGCTGCTATGCACCTAAAATCTGGAATAGCCTGCCAATAGGAATTCGCCAGGCTAATACAGTAGAGCACTTTAAAACACTGCTGAAAACACATTACTTTAACATGGCCTTTTTATAACTTCACTTTAACATAATCCTGATACTCTGTATGTTCAATTCTTCATAATAACTATTCATGGTGGCTCTAAAATCCGTACTGACCCCTACTCTCTCTTCTGTTTCTTTTTCCGGTTTCTTTGTGGTGGCGGCCTGCGCCACCACCTACCAAGCATCATGATGCTCCAACAATGATGGACTGAAAGCCAGAAGTCTACGTGACCATCATCATCAGGTCCTTCCATGAAAATATGATGATTTATGTTAGGTAGAATGCCCAGAGGGGACTGGGCGGTCTCTTGGTCTGGAACCCCTACAGATTTTATTTTTTTCTCCAGCTTTTGGAGTTTTTTGTTTTTCTGTCCACCCTGGCCATCGGACCTTACTCTTATTCTATGTTAATTAATGTTGACTTATGTTTATCTTTTATTGTGTCTTCTATTACTCTATTCATTTTGTAAAGCACTTTGAGCTACATTTTTTTTTGTATGAATATGTGCTATATAAATAAATGTTGATTGATAGTTAGGATATAGCGGGTTGGATAATGGATGGATGGATGATTTCAATAATCAGCAGTTAACTGTCTTTACAAAAACATCCTAAATGCTGAGTGTTTTGTATTTGCAAGAAAAATACTAAAGAAAAAAAGCATTATAATAACCAAGGTGATTACTTATTAAATTGAGATGTCAATAGAGAAATGGGCCTTTCTTTCACTTTCGCAAAATTTTATTTCTTGTCCTTTTTTTCCTGTCATTGCTGTCTGTAAAGCTGTAGACTCACTCGGCATTTCTTCTTTACTCGCTGGAGTTACTTCATTTGAAATCAAGCCTGAAGAGAACTTACTCATTCAGATATCTCCTCTGAATATCAGCACAGAGATTTTTCATAATATGCTTAACGCTTGATAACTCGCAACTGTCTCCTTTTCCTTTTCTAACAAACAAACAGGATTTGTACCTAATGTGACCCTTCCATCTGCAGTAAACGGTTGAACCCTACCAAGCACAGCAAGCTTCTAATAATGTATTCTGCATTCCCTAATTTATTGCAAGTTAATGTGGGTTGTTTATAAGGAAACCCCATTTACGTTTGCCTATTCAAGCCAGGGGTTTATAATTATCCTCTCTCTTGAACAGTTTTTTTTTTTTTTTTGTATATTTTTGAATATTTGAGTTATATTTATACATTTGTAAGTCAGTTCCTTAGTTTTGGCCCTAGTAGGTGTACCCCATACAGCAATCCACCAAGAGACCGTGTTCACAGCAGAGGTTGTCCGCAAGTGGTCACAGAATAATGGCAAAGACTCAAATTATAGACAACTGAATTTGCATAACAGTGCTGAGTTAATCCTACTCTGATTGGATCACTAGCTTGCAATCATTCTGATTGGTTCAATTGGCTTGTACATCCTAATAAACATCTCACTTCTACTGTATTCTTGTTCTACTCAAGAATTTTTCAAATTCAGCTTTAACCCTTCTTTTATGACATTATGACGTTTTATGAGTGGCAGTTCTTATTGTGCAGATGACACTTAGTGACTTCTTAAACCACCTAAGGCATTTGATCTGTTTACCCAACCATTGCATTAGTCTTTTCATGTTTTTTTAAAACAATATATACACTAGCTGTTCCCTGCAGCTCTGCCCGCTTAGTGGTGAAACAGGACAAACTTTAAAAATCAATAAACAAACAGGTATGGCTAGCTAAGCGGAGGCAAGGTATGCTCCAAAACGTGGCAAGAGGTAGAGCGACTAGAACGGAGGCTGGCACGTGAGTGTGGAGGGCCCTGCCCGGCTCCCCACTTCTGACGTCACATTTGCATCTCCCCTTGGACCGCTATGCATCTCTCGGAATTGCGCACATATATTGCTCCTGCAAGCGAACTATGATACTTGGTGCGATGAGAAAGGTCGCAGAATCAACCGCAATGTTCATGCAAATTATAGAAAAAAACCTGATCTAAATCCGTTAAGTAGTTCTCTTGTGAAAAGCAGACAGCCAGACAGACATCCAGACAGACGTTGGATTTTTATATAGAGAGAGATGCTAATGTACACCACCATGCACGAACTGTGTCACCACTTGATAATTCCTCTTTGTTCTCTCACACACCTTTCACTTCCTTTGGTTACATTCATGCCATCCTTCCACAACATGTCATGTTTCAGCCACGGTTCCTCTTCTGGCTATGGTTTATATCTTTGTTTAATGTCCCTTTTGTTCGTTTTTGTTTCTTTTGTTCTCATTAATATTGCTTGTGTTTATTTGTATCTGTTTTTTTTTTGTTGTTGTTGTTTTGTCTGTGTATCAATGCCTCGGTTATGTTCCATGCAGTTTTGTGGCTGTCCTCAAGAAGCAGGGTCACCTGCCAATCACTGCCAGAGGCTGCCCTCCACCTTAGAAATCCGGAGGGTCTCCCATAGGTCCAGGCGGTTCATTTTGAATGCACTCTGGGAGTTGTGAGTTGATTGTGTTTTTTCTGTGCCTTTTTTGGATTTCTGGTATTTCTGAACCGTTTGCTCTGTTTTTTGATATTGTACCGACACTTTTGCTTTGGATTGCCTTTGCTTTTTAGGCAGTTCTGCTTTGCCTTTGTGCTCTACAGAGCTTGCTTTTGTTCACAGATCAATTTTGTGAAGAATGAACCCTTTTATTTTGTAAAGATTCTAGTTGGCCCTTTGTATCTAGTTGACTTCTGATGTGCTTATCCCCCCTAGTGGGCATTATTGGAAGTACTTTTGGAACTGTTGGAACTTACGTCCTGTGGGACTGTCGGGACACGACTATACAATGTGACCAGGATGAGGTCAACTGGCCTTTTGCACTGTTGTTTTGATTTTTTGCCTGTTTATGCCTTAATTTTGCATTGTGTTTAATCATTTTCCTTATTTTTATTATTATTTTTTATATTTAATAATAATATTATTATTATTCCTTTGCACTTGTGGCAGTGCTGTGCTGTGGTATAGTTCCTCTTAGTAGAGCTGTCAGGAAATCTTCTGAAAATAATTTGTACCCAAACTTTCATTTAATCCTGAATATTACTTCACGGAAAAAGAACCTATTCTGAAAAAAGTGTATGAAGTCATATAGTGCTTTAAGATCAGACTTTAGAGGGCTTGGGGGAAACACGTCTCAGCTGAGGGATTTTCAAATTGAGGTTTAGTATATTTACTTCTGTACTTTGGGTTTTGGCTTTGATCCTGGCACATGCCTGACCTTGAGCTTGAGTTCCATTCAAGTTTGTTTCATTTTTTAGTCTGGACCTGTTTTGAATATCGACAAAACATTTTTCTTAACAGCATGGTTGTCTTAACAATGAAAAATAAAACACATTCATTTTTTTGGCTGGCTAGCTTGTAACACCTGTGTTCTCCAGGAGGTGATGGATTTGTTGGGTGGCACCTTACATGGTATCATTCATTTAAAAAACCTTGTGACAGAAGACGGTGTCTTTGTTTTTTGGGTGCCTGTCACTTGTACTGTTTTGATGTGGCTTTGCATTGACGTCTTCTGCTGTCAGTGCAACTTAACCTTAGGCAGAAATGACATTGATGGACACAAGTTTAGCTGAAGTCAATGACTGCCATCTTTCCTGTCTAATTTTCAGCTAATAGCACCAATTATTGAATTCAGAAATCAAATGCTAAGTTTTGAAGTCAGCTTCCTTTTTGACATTTTCTTTGTGCTCTGTTGGTGAACTTAGCATGTACAACAAAAAGGAGTCACAGACAGTATCCAACTGAAAAAAAATCTCAAAAAAAAAACAATATTCCTGAGAGATTCAAAAGAAACACTCAGAAACCGCCATACAATGTCATTCATAAATTGTGCCTTGCGTTGGTGTGACAAAACAGAAAGATGAGTCTGGAGAGTGTCCTCCAAACAAGAAGAATAACCGATAAGTGACTTTGAACTGTCTCAATAAAAATCCTGTCATGCCTGCACAAAAAGTACAAAGTTATCCATGCTTTTTAAAAACTAATTGCTTATGGTGAAGACTTATGAGCAGTCCAGGGTTATTACAATTTATTTATGTACTTACTTGCTTGACGCCTTTATCCAAGGTGACTTATAACATCTGAGATGCAATTGGTTCCATTTCTTTTTGGTTTTCCAATTGGAGCACAGGCAGGTCAAGTGACTTGCTCAGGGTCACACAGGGTCAGTAGTGGGATCTGAACTGAGAACCTCAGGGTTTGAAGTCCAAAGTCTTAACCACAACACCACACTGCCAGGTAGCTGCCGCTCAAGGCCACCCTTCCCTCATGGAGACCGTATTATAGTCTTTATAATTATTGAGTTTGGTTTTTTAAACAGACTTTGTATAGTCTGAGTGATGAAGAGAGACAGCATTGTTGTAGGTGGGATATTTTAAAAGGATTGCCATACATGGGTGGCAAGCGGGTGCACATTGACGTCTGTCCTTCAGAACTCTTAGTCATAATTCAAAGCTCTTTCTGTGGGCACAGGTGTTTTACCTGTTTTTTGTTGTCTTTTGAATATTATTTTGTATATTGCATTACTGATAATGTTTTTGGTTGGTCATTTCTGTATTTTGCCTCACAGTTAGACCCGGGTTTGCTTCCCTGCGTAGAGTTTGCATGTTCTCCCCGTGTATGCGTGGGTTTCCTCCGGGTACTCCGGTTTCCTCCCATAGTGCAAAGACATGCAGGTTAGGTACATTGGAAATTCTACAGTATATTGTCCCGTGTGTGTGCTTGGTGTGTGTGGTTGGTTTGTGTGTGTGTATGTGCGCCCTGCCCGGGGTTTGTTTCCTGCCTTGCACCCTGTGTTGGCTGGGATTGGCTCCAGCAGACCCCTGTGACCCTGTAGGATATAGCGGGTTGGAAAATGGATGAATGGATGGCTGGATGGATTTCTGTATTTTTTAATGTATTTTTCAATTCTGTGTTATCTTAAGTGTTTGTGTGTTAATCGTCTGTGTTCTCTACTCTGTCTCCTGTAGGTGGAGCCCAAGGGGGCAGGGCCACACGATGATGCAGCTGGATGACTGCTCCAGCTGTAGTAGAAGAGACAGTGCAGTGCTCACTGCAGTTTTGCCATTGCACGTTTAATACTGATTCCAACTTTCTTTAGATTTACTCGCTTAAAACCCTGGCATTTGTCTGGAAGGTACTGGATTTAGTTTTCTAAATCTAAGTTTAGAAATTTTGTTTTGCTGATTTTTGATAATTTTGACCGGCCTTGTTTCTCTTTTTTGCTTTTTGCATTCTTTAAGAAATTTTTTTTTTCAGTTTTCCTTTAAACCAAAATGTTTCTTTAACAGTTTTCTCTCACCTCCTTAAAGGTCATTTTTTAAACATTTCACTCCTTAAGAGCCTAAGCCTCATTTTTGGGCCTATGCAGTCCAGAAGACAGCAATTTGAGTTTGGGGCTAGTCTACCTAGGGTGAGGCTTTTTAGTATTTGTTTTTTGAGGACTGCGCCCATTTTTGAGTAAGAATTTCAACAGCAAGGTGTACATCAAACTGAACATTATACTGTCATTAGTTTTCTTCCTGTATCGCTCTAGTACTAAGCTATCACAGGTCATTGTATTGTTGATCCAACATTTAGAGGCAACTATGTGTTAAAGCAGCAGTGCGCTAACATCACTGTTTGCACTGCTGTCACCACTTGGCTGGTAAAGCCCATGATAAATGAGAAAATATTATGACAAAGAAGATAATAACTGCAATAATTAAATGAAGCCACATGTTCATCAACAAGGTCCTAACAATAAAACCCTCACTCCTGTGACATTACTTAAGCAAGGTAAGTTGTGATGAATTGCATGAAAGAAAACAAATAAAGACATTAGGAAAGCAGTTCCTGTGTTAATTGTTGAGAAATGGTAAGAAAATAAAATTCATAGGGATTTCAGTTTACTTTTCAAAGGCGTAAAGTTGGTTGACTGATCAATCACTCTCTTCTTTTTTTAAGTTTTACTCTCGTCTCTCGAGCCCCTTCTTCTTTCTGAGTCACTAAATTCCTGAATGAGAGTGATTGGTTGAGCTGAGAAAGGGGTCTGCTCTGGCGAATGCCCAGTTAGTTTTGAACCAAAGAAGGTTCAAATGGAGTTGAAAGTAATTTTAATGACAGAGGAATGATGTTAATACAAAGACATAAACAGAAGAATTATTGAAAAGAAGGCAAAAGATCAAAACAGAGAAGCAACCAAAACCAAGATATAAATCAAATCAAGTGAAAAATATGACTAGCTTGAGATCGTACTATTGTTTAGCCATAGTTTGGAAGCTTTCTTGAGGATGTCATCTTTAATAATGTCAGAGTGATGATGCCACATGTATCACGGTAGACCGATATGATTGGCACCAAATGCTGATGTCATAGACAATACGATAATACCAGATGGGCTATTATTCTCGAAAACATTGTGTAAAAATTCAACCAAAAATTGAGTTGCAATGATGTCACAAAACAATAATCAAAAATTAACAACAAAACTAACAACAATATTCAAATTTTTAAAATGAGGTTAGAATACTACGACACTGTTTTATCAGGGAGGGGTTGTGAGGAGGACCCTACTTCCCTAAATATTAAACACAAAGAATAATCTATTGTGAAGCAGATCTGGAAGTCTAAAAAGAAAATACAAAGGAAAAACCCAGTGGAGTGTAGCAGGCCACTGTGAGGCTTATGGGTAATGAGCACCAGAAGTTGACCTGACAATAGCTGTGTTAGTGTTTTAATCAAAAGGATAACGTGGGCATATTTTGTGCCCTGTGTCCACACAAGGCCTCCGGCTCAGATTACACCCATCGAATTGGCTGCCTCAGTAACTCTTTGTGTTTAGTCTCATTTGGGCAGGATTTCACCAGCATGCCACTTTGTGAATCTCTAACAAGAAAGACATCTTGTAAAATTATTTGGCATATTTAGTCATTTCCATATGGTACTTGCATATTGTATCCTTAATAAACGGCAAATATGGAAACAAAAGCACTGAGCTCTGTGACTGCAGGCAAGGCTTGGGAGGGGGCGGGCAGAAATCCAAAAGGGCATCTGTGTTGGTGGGTCTCCATTTAAAAACTGCCCACCCATCCTGGCAAATTGAATTGTGCGACACATTTGATCGGCCCTAGTCAATCATACGGTAGGGCACAGTCAGACGGCTGCTTTTAGCAGATAATAAAAAAACAAGTGTGTGTGTATAAAGTGTGCCGCTTCCAGATGAGAATTAACTGCAGTTTGACCGTAATGTGGGGAGTGAGACATTTTCAATCTACTTTTACTGGTCTGCACCTTCTTCACATTCATCTTCAACTGGCCAGGTCTTTGAATGACATCTAAAAAAAAAATGAGAAGAAAAGGCTGCTCATTTTTAGATTCTTATTTCTCGAGAACAAATTTTTTTTGCAATTGAATTCGCTTTATCAGTGAACGACAAAGCTTTCTATTTTTAGCATTCCGTGGGCGATTTTAGAGACATTATTGACATGGTTACGTCAAGCTTAAGTGACAGCTTGAAACATTTCATCATAGGCCAAAAAGTTAGCCTTTGATTAATGAAAATAACTAATTTTATTGCGCATTTGTTTCATAAAATGCAAGGCAAACGTTCAAAACCCGACATTCTTGCAATTTTCTGTTAAGCTTTTGCTGCCTGCCTGACTCATTCATGCTGTAAGAGTGCAAGAACAAAGCAAAACATTGTCCTTGGGCTCCCTCTACTGAAATTGTGGCCTACAAATAAATAATAAGACATAATGCAATCTGGAAATTTAATTCCGAAAAGAACTGTAGTGGGCTTATAATGAATAACATGATCAAGGTGGGTAAAGCTCATCCAGTAAACCCCACAGCAATTGAAAAAGGGCAATTCAAGTTTCTGCATCTTTCTCATGTCGTAAAATAAGCCAAGCATCCTGACTGACCTGACAGCAGCCTATATGTGCATAATGAAGACACCTTAGTGATACCTCAGAGGTTCCGCTGTCTAAGCTATGGAGTCTTTTCAGCTTTCCCTCATCTTTTAAACAGGTTCTCTGATTGAGGGAACAGCATTGTGCCTGGAGCACATTATAGAAAAAGGTTAATCCATCACTATTCTCAAAAATATAAATTCTTGTGGTTAACAAGACTGAGATCACAGTCCAATAGCCACCATCTCTGCAGATGAGTTGGGGGCAGAATTGAGTTTGTATTGTGAAAAGCCCAGGCTACACTCAATGAGAAGTGTACCAGACAGGACTGCCTAGGTGTACACCCAGTGTCCCACCTTGATCATGCTGGAGGGCTCATATGTCTCCAATGGCCAGCATGAACCAGAGAAGAGCTTCTGATCATTTCCGAGGAAAGAGATGGATTGCCTTCCCCGCTCAGTCGCCATGGTCCTCATCAAGAAAAGCAAATTGAAAGCAAGTCAGCTGTATCTATTGTTAGCTGCCACCTCCAGCCTGTAACAACACACAGCTCTGTGTAACCATACCTCTGATACCCCTAAAGTAGTCATCCACATTTACATAAAAAAGAAAATGTGTTATTCATGTGCAAAGAACAGGCACAGCCACACACTACACTGTAAATGCCAAGTCTGTGCATGTGGCCATGAGTGCTTCATCTTACTTAGATTGCACACATCATATTCATGAGCCACTTCTGGAGATGCCCAGATGAAGACCCAGCACCGGCCCCTGAGCAACTTAACAGAGAGCCGATCATACTTTTAACAATGCTACATGTGGACACCCGAGAGTTTAATGCTGCACAGTATTTCCCACTCATGTGTTCTTGCGTGGATTAGTGAAAAGGCCCCCTGCCTTAATGCACACCCAGAGTGCCCTGATGGCAGATCTGCTCCTAAAGTAAGTAGTGTCTGTTTCTGTGTGAACTTTGAAGGGTAACACGAAAGTCAGTAATGAATGTATGCTGGAATGGATTTTATTATAATAGTACAACCAACAGCATTAAAATACCTTAGTTCAACAGCTGTCAACCTGTATACATGTACCTTTGATTGTACTCAAGATGAGCAACTGCTGAGTGGTACACAAAGGAATACTAAAATAAAAAACTGTATCTTCCTATCTATCTGTTCGTCAATATTGTCACACACATGCACATGCACTTGGGTGATGACTTTAGGGCTTATCTGATGGTAATTTTACTCAAAGTCACGGGGTGGCACTGTACCTAACTACCCCTCCTCTTCCTCCCTCAGCAGATTGGGAGATTGATGGCCAAAAGATTCTGACATCACTTCCAATTTCTGTCCTCCAGGGCCCACTCCTTCCTCTTGCTCAGCCTCAAAACCAGCTCTTCTGCCCTCTGGAGGCAGTCAATAGCTGACACTTCTGAAAGATGTTCCGCTATCTTTTGTAATTTTTTTCCATCAATTAAACAGGGTCACTTGTGGTTTCCCCAACTCTTTATGATCTTTTATGTTGATTATTCTTAAAATATATCTATATATACACACAGTGGATCCAGAAAGTATTCAGCTCCCTTCACTTTCAGCTCAGTTTATTGGGTTACAGATTTAATTTCAAATGCATAAATTTGCAATTTTTGGCCATCACTCTACACTCAATAACCCTTAACCCATTTTACCCTAGCTTGCAAATGTATTAAAAATCAAAAACTGAAATATCCACCATGTCTACATACACACACACACACACACACACACACACACACACACACACACACACACACACACACACACACACACACACACACATACATATATAGGGCAGCAGTAAGCTCAGTCGGTAGAGCGGGTTGTTCCAGCAATCGGAGGGTCGCAGGTTCGATCCTGGCTCCCGGCATGAGAATGCAGCTGTTGTGTCCTTGGGCAAGACACTTAACCTACCTTGCCTGCTGGTGGTGGTCGGAAGGATTGGTGGCGCCAGTGTTCGGCAGCCTCACTTCTGTCAGTGTGCCCCAGGGCAGCTGTGGCTACATAGTAGCTTATCATCACCAGCGTATGAATGTGTGTGTGAATGGGTGAATGACTGTTGTGTTGTAAAGCGCCTAGGGGGGTTCTTGAACTCTAGTTAGGCGCTATATCAAATACAGGCCATTTACCATATATATATATATATATATACAGTATATATAGTGATGGCTGCGGTGGGCTGGTGCCCTGTGTTGGCTGGGATTGGCTCCAGCATACTCTGTAGTTAGGATATAATGGGTTGGATGATGGATATAGTGATGGGCAGCCATGGCCATTACCCACCCTGGACACCAGCTCGACAGAGACAGAGATGAGGGAGACAGCATTTGCAAGGCACTGCTTCCTCCGGGAAACGCTAGAGAGCAGCCCTCCTGGGCGACTGTGGCACCACAGATTCTCACAGGGCACACTGGGAGTTGGAGTTTGGTGCAGCCCTGTTGGGTTCCGTGGGTGCCGCCAAGGGGAGCTGCAGAGCCTTTTCTTGAATTTTCATCACAACTGGGAGTGACTCCAGGCAATGCTAATGAACCACATGGAGCACTCCCAGGAGTAACATAAAAGAGGCCACCTCACTCCATTCAGGAGCCAGAGCTTGCTGGAAGATGAGTGGAGATGGAAAGGGAGAGAGACACAGAGAGAGAGAGAGAGGGGGAGAGAGAAGAAGAGAAGAAAAAGACTGTGACTTGTATATTGGTGCATTGTACTGTGCTGAGGAGCGAGGAAAAAGCATCTCTCCACTGTAAATAAAAATGTGTTGTGTGCTGCACTTATGTCTCTTCCTGTTTGTGCTGGGTTAGGGCAGCCATACGCTCCCTGGTGGTACACAATAAATATATAGAGTAGACCCCCGCAAAGTCGCAGTTCAGAGTTCGCGGCATCAGTCATTCGCAGATTTTTCCTTAGAACCTAACTAATAATTGTTAGCGGAAACCACAAATATCCTCCACAATTTTTATGGCTTTTATCGTGGCAATACTGGAAGCAACTGTAGAGAAAACCGTGACTTGGGATGGTGAAAGTAGCCGATAGAATTTGAAACTGCAACTCCCAGCAGTCCCTGCAGTGGCTCTGATTGGTCTTCTGTTGAGGGTGCTGGGGCTGTTGAGGTCAAAGGATGTCAGCACAGCTTTTATAAAGGAGAACGGTGACCAAAAGCAAAAAAAAAAAGTCTTTTGTAATTTGTGTTTCAAGTTCCTGTCTGTCTGCCTTCTGTTGGGTTAACTGCACTTATTTATTTTGTCCTGGATCATTTCGTGCGTCTGGATTGTCTGCCATCTGACTGTGTACATGAGGACTGTAAGTGGATTCATGGTCATCCTGCAAAGAAAGGAGCGCTCCTGAACCTGTCCACCCGTCTTCACCATTTGAGGAACTACCAGTAGGACTATCTTTACATTCCCATTCAATGTGCGGATCTCTGGACTATCTATTTGCATCATTACATTTCATCTATTGCCATTTTTCATTAACTTTTTCATGATTTACTGTGTGTGTTTTGCTTGTGCTTTGTTGTATTTTATGTGTAATCGTCATAAGGGGAACAGGGGTGGTATCGTTGTTTTCTTATTTCATTTGTTTTAATTACATTCTTTATTTGCTGTTTGTTTACCAGTTTGCTTTGTTTTTGTCTCTCAAGGCTGGGTGTGTCCCTGGAATCTCCACTATAAAAATAAATAAATCACCGTCTTCCCGATTGTGGCTTCTCGCACAGTGCTACACTTACTTAAAAGCCTGAACAGCACCTGTCCTTTTTGGCTGATTGTTTTGTTTCTCTCTCCTCCCCCAGATATCCTTTGCTCCTGTTGGGGGTCACACACCCGTTGTGCTCCCCTATGATGGTTGTCTATTCTTTAATCGATAACTAACTGCATACTGAGCTTGTTTTTCTTCTGAAAGAGAGGTTTCTTTGAAGTGTTTGAATAAAGTTCCTGTCTCTACAATCTCCTGTGTTTCTGTGCAATTCTGTGACCCAAGCGTGACACTCTGCAGCCTCACTGTCCCTGGTATTGAGCCGCTGCACTAGACTAGCCTGCCAGTCTCAGCGCTTACCTCTGCGTGCTTGAGTGCAGCCACTTCTAGCGCAGATGGCTCGGTGATTTACGGAGTTTCATCCATGGCGTCAGTTGCACTTTATACATATTGTTCCAGTAGTTTTTAAAATAGTTTTTACAGTTCATTAGCAGTGTGTAAAATGATTGGTGTTGCAGTAATTGTGATGCTCTTTGCATGAAAAAAAATGTGTTACATTAAAATTTCACTTTTTCTTTGTGAATTGTGACGTTTACTTAAAGTGCAGCAAAAAAGTATTTTGCATCCAGGGATGCATTAACCCCCAAGTATGTGGCAGTTTAATGGTTAAAGCACCAAGATGACACCGAAATGCCCTGCAACTTCTAAGTCTTCTGGCAATGAAAACGCGCTTGCATGAATTACAGTATATATAGCTGTAACATCGATATTTTACATTCTACAGGGTGCAGCAGAAAAAAACTCCCACATTTCAAAGGGGGATTGAAAAAAAATGCTACGAGGTTTCACCAAAAACTTTTTATTTCCCAAAAGTTAGATATAAAAAAGATTTTTACTTTAAGTTTTAAAAATTATATCATCCAAATGGTGGCCTTGACGGCTGATAAACATTTGGACCTGTTCTTGGAAGTTTTCTATCACTCTCACTAGCATGTCGGGAGAAATTCCTTCCATTTCTTCTTGAATAGCCTCGTTTAGTTGGTCCAAGGGCCGAGGACGATGTTTGAAAACCTCCTCTTGCCCTTACTCTTTGAACCCACAGCAAAATCGTTTTCCGGTCTGGAGCACTTTCATTAGCATGTAAACCAAACCGTGTGCGAAACACACTCTGCGTCGCAGCTACAGATTCGCCATTTTTGAAAAAAGCCTCCACTACAAAGCCTCAGTGCTCACCCAACCACAGCATGGTGACGACTGAAAACTTTATTATGTACCGTACCTAACGGAATGGACCGCACCCCTCTACCTGCTTTGGGGACCCCACAGTGATTTTTCAAAATGTGGGAGTTATTTCTGCTGCACCAGCCCATAACCAACGCATTTTTTTTTAAAAACCCTTCTTTAGTCGATATAAATTGGAAGGCTAACTAGATCACTTAGATAGCCGGAGTTTTGCATTAGCTCGCGCGTTTGATCGTGTGTGCAGGATGACCAGTATGTTAGAAGAAAAGAGATCTCAGACTGGACGCCCTGTATGTCAATCAAGTGACAAATGCCATAGGGAGGATATATGATAGACTAACATAAAAAAAAAAAATTTGATTGCAACGCGATCTACCTGCACTACCTTTCCGATCGCAATCGACGTATTGGGCACCCCTGTTCTAAAGAATGGATGAACTCTCAGAAATCATTCAGTTCCATGGCTCCATTTCATGTTGTTCCTGCTGTGAGACGCCACTCCTGTCTCTCTCCACCCCCAGCCCTGTCCTTCTCTTCTGTGTCCACTACCTACTCTGATTTGAAGTCTCCTCCTGCTCATTTGGTGTCAGAGGTAGCAGGTCCCTCTCACTTTTTACCTCTTTGAGCCTATCTTGGATCAGAAGCCCTGTGTGTAAGGTCCATGGAGTTTTGCAAAAGGGAGTTTCTTAACAAGTGTGGCCCCCCGGCCGGGACGCCCAGGAGGACGTGAGGAGGGCTTGTGCCTCCTCCAGACCGTGAGGGGCGTCCGTCCTGGTTCTGTTGGGAGCCACGGGTCGAGGGCATGGAAGCCCTACCCTGTAGGGGCCCGTGGTCACCGCCAGGCGGCGCCCCGATGCCGGTTTACCCCGTGTGGTCTTTGGCCGGGGATGGAGCCCGGCCGGGACGCCTTGGAGGACCAGAGGAGGGCGTGTGCCTCCTCCAGACGGAGTGGGGTGTCCGTCCTGGTTATGCAGGGGGCCTCGGGTAGGGGGCTTTGAAGCCCAGCCCTGTAGGGACCCGTGGCCACCACCAGGCGGCGCCCCAGTGCTTGTTTGTCCCGGGAAGACGACCGGGGAAACACGGATGGCTTCCGAGTGCGCAGCCGGCACTTCCGCCACACAGGGGTGTGGCCACTGCTAAGTGCCAGGAAGCAGCTGGAACCCGTCCGGGTTCCCATAAAAGGGGCCGCCTCCCTCCAGTCAGCGGTGGAAGTCGGGAGGCAGAAAGACTGAACTGGAGAGAGAGGACGGGAGGCGGCCAGGAAGCAAGGCACAAGGACTGTGGGCCCTGGACTTGGGGGAATCAGTGCTAGAGGCACTGGGGTTCGTGAGTGCACGTGACATTTATATAATTGTAAATAGTGTAAATAAACAGTGTGTGGTGGAACTATGTTGTCCGTCTGTCTGTGCCGGGGCCAGCGTTCACACAAGTAAGAACCGTCTTTGTCACCTTCTCCACCTACGCTGGGTGTTTGTCTCACTCTGTCAGGTCTGGTTCTTCTGTGTTACAGAAGTTTTAGTTTTTGTAAACTCTACCATCATTTTCAAAAAAGTTCCATTGGGAAATGTTTGCAGATACATACAATGAGGAACAAAGACATTTCATTTCAGTGTTTGTTAATATAAATCAAGAAAGGAAAACAATTGATTTGAACAGAGATTTCTCCCTTCTTAAAAATGAATAGAGGATCAGACTCAACCTAGCAGCAGAAATGCACTTGCAGTTCTCAATCATGACACCCAACCTAAAGACCCTCAGTGGCATGAAGCAAGCCCAGATGTCATATTCACTTAGGAATATCTGTAAGACATTTTCCCTTTTTTTCTATATAAAAAGCTTGTGAGTTATTTTTCTCCTTCTTTACATTTGAATTCATATGCTATTGTACATTTTTTAAATGATAATGTTTAAACTTTTATTCTATTGTAAACCACACTACTATTCATACATTAAATGTAATTCACTAAAAAAGCATCAGCTAATATAAAAAAAAAGTTCAAAGCCACACCCTCACATCTTTTTCTTTGCAGTTACAGGAAATTCAGAATTTCAGCTTTAGTTTGGCCTACTAAAAGTTCAGGGCTTAACAATTTATAACCAAACAAGCAGTGAGTGGTATGCCAAACACTTTAGTTCCTGGAAGGGGGAACTCCAAGAAGAACATCTGAGAACCTCCCTCCCCCAGTGCCAAACCAATGACTTTGATGAATGCACAGGTTCCATTATACAATAGATTGGAATATAATACACAGAATAAAATGTGTACATTTCATGAAATTGTATGTGTACCGCTATCTTGAATATTTGAGATAAGATTCAAAAGAAAGGTAAAGCCGGGAGCATCAGTAGCTTTCTAAATCCAAACTGCTGAAGACAGGACAGAAGGAGGGAGAAAAGCTGCAAAAATAAGAATAAGAGCTGAGGAGTGTGAACTAGAGAGAGAAGCTGCTGGTCTCACTGAGAGCGGACGGAGAGGCAAGGAAATGAGTGGCTGGGTTTTGAGAGTTCCAGAGCTGAGCGAGAGAATTGAGAAAGTCAGTGAGACAGAGGAAGGAAATTTGAAAAAGACAAAGATAAGAACTAAAAGTGAAGGGAGACAGAGCGAGCTTAGAATGCCTGCTGCAGGCCCAGCTGGACATCATGTTACTTTAAGTCTTTCTCTCTGTTTTAACAGATTCCAATGAAGCAACATGCCGCTTGAATTAGTAAAACAAAAATATTTTGAACTATTGTCTGCAATATAGAAGGAGTTTTGATATTTGGTGTCATTGGTATTTATTGATCAGTGTTCCTTTACTAGTGATTAGACTTAGATGAGTCGTTCAGTAATTTTTTCTGCCGCATTTTTGCCACATCTGAGGTTTGTGTGCATTAGGACTTCATTTTTGATATTTGTTTTTAGTTTTATTTTCATTTTTCTTACCATTTTATTTTGCTAATTACACAATGCCATTGTATTCTCATGCCTTTCTCACCTGGTCAATGCAGCCTCTAATAGTGACGTCACGGGTATTTCTGGTATTAATATGGCACCGCACTGCAGGGGTGGCTTCGCTTAATGGACTCTGTCTGCAGCTTGCAAACTTACCACCCATTAGATTTACTTCCAAGTAGTTCTAGCTTTGTGAATTCTTGTGATTTTGACTCTGTTTTGATTTTCAATTTACAGTCTGATCTCAGCCCTTTTGTATTGATCACTACAATCTCTTTGACTTCCTAGTTTTGACGTTTGGCTTTCCCAGGTCATATTGTATCTCTTGTTTTACTAATCATCTCCTGATTTATTTCAGACTCACAGTAGATTTGACTACCTTGGTGTGCCCCTAACAAAATAAGTGCAAGATCCATCGCAGTGTGCTGTAATGGCTGTGTTGTTTGGGCCTTCAGGTCTGAGCAAACACAATTTGTTCATAAAGAGAAGACTGTCACAGTGCCACGGAAATGCGAAGAACTCTACTATAAACAACCAAAATGAAACGAGTGTTTGGCAGGAATGGTATGGGAGGAAATTTAACAGAAAATAGAGATTAAGCATTTTTGAGTTATAGCAGATGAGACCAAACATTTTAAGAAAGGAGCAGATGTGCCTTGTCCGACAGTTTTGCTATGGTGAGGTGGTTAAGGAGGAGCTTTTTTTCAGCACCAAGAAGCAGAATACTAAGATGCAGCTGCTTTAAGTGAAAACGTAATTTGCTGTCTAGAGAAGTATGGACTGGAATGCAGAGAAAATCTAAGGAGATGACGGAGCTGCAGTCATGAGTGGGAAGTGCTAAGGCATTCAGACTAAAACCAAAATGTATTCTGTGTCCACTAGCTATTTGAATCTAGTCACTGTAGACTGTATGAAAGATGTGCATGAAGATTGAAGGCTTTTTCCTTTGCTTGAAAGACATTATGCATTTGTGTCTGGCTAATATATCCATAAAAATCAGTTTGATATACAAAAAGAAATGTTTAGTGGTGCACCATGGCAACTACAAAAACTTAGTGAGGTGCCTTCTGATACATTACATGTTGAGCTTAATGGATAGACTGAGTACTGTAATAAGAGCACTTGAAGATATATCTGATGAAACCAATCCTGATGTTTTTTGTGCTATATTTTTTCAACAGTTCTAAGCACAACTAAGAATTTCATTGTGCTTATTGTATGTACACATGATTCGATCAAGTTATGGAGTCAAGAAGGCTACGATCTCACACTGAGTCAAACTTCATTGGGATACTTGCAGTGTACTTGAATATCCATGGTTTGTATCTGACAGGCTTCAGCCACCTCAGAAGTATGCAATCCAAGCAGTAGATCTTAAGTAAACCTTTGTGGAATATTGCAGTGAGGTGTCCTTCAATGAACCACAGAGGGCAGCTATTAAAACATGAGATAACTAAGATGTCTGCTGCATTTTTACCTTTGTAATACAGAAAAGAAACGGAAAGACATCAAGCAGACTTCACAGTAGTGTTGTGAGATGTCCTCGTGGACAGAAAGCACAAGCTGATTAATAATAATACTAATAATAATTAATTCATTACATTTATATAGCACTTGTGGGCGGCACGGTGGCGCAGTAATAGCACTTCTGCCTCGCAGTTAAGAGACCCGGGTTCACTTCCTGGGTCCTCCCTGTGTCTGCGTGGGATTCCGCCGGACACGCCAGTTTCCTCAAACAATCCAAAGACATGCAGGTTAGGTGGATTGGCGATTCTAAATTGGCCCTAGTGTGTGCTTGGTGTGTGGGTGTGTTTGTGTGTGTGTGTGTCCTGCGGTGGGTTGGCACCCTGCCCGGGATTGGTTCCTGCCTTGTGCCCTGTGTTGGCTGGGATTGGCTCCAGCAGACCCCCGTGACCCTGTGTTCGGATTCAGCGGGTTGGAAAATGAACGGATGGATGAATATAGCACTTATTCTTACTACTCAAAGCACTACCATACCTTGAGAATCTAGGATGTGAACCCATGATCTCCTCACTATAAGTCAGTGGTGCTACCACTGTGCCACCTCTGCATGGTTGCAGCTGTTTTGCCAGTAAGTAGTGTTGAATGTGAGCACAGCTTCTAAAATCTTAAAGCATGTGAAACGTCACCAGCTCTCAACCACGGTGGATGAGCAGCTGACATGTAAAAGTACTTGACTTGGGAGACCTTATTAAACACTTTGCTGCACTGCGTAACAACATTAAGGTGATTTAAGATTATAGGGGGCAAAAGAAGTCCTTGGGCAGCTCAGAATCAGTGGTGACAATTAATATCCCTGTTATCAAATGTACATCTTTTGTCTAACATATATAAAATATTTGATTGTTCTCTCTTTGTTGCACTCAGAGACTGACCAGCACCTCCCACACATCCTCAGCATGCATGTCCCACCTTGCCAAAACTCCCTTCCATCCTTTTGACTCCCCACATAAATTTTCTAGAGTAAGTGAGAATCTGCCATTCATGCATCTTCACTTCCTTACTACAAAGATTTACAATATTTAATGTGCATAAAACTCATTTTGGTACAGCAACAATAGCCTAGAGTGATGGAAGTTTTAGTTTTGATGTCTAATGTGCTCTCACTGGCTTAGTTACTTCTGCTGGCTTGCATTTTTGCCTCCTCCACTGTGGGTCAAATCTACAAATTATGGCTAAACTTTATTGTTAAATATTCCAAAGTCTTGTTCATTTTAGAAATCACTTTCAACAATCTACAGCATTTTGAATATTTTTCTGTTACCTGGGATGAACTGAAGAGACAAGCCATATATTTTTCTAATACCCAATCAGGCGCTAGCATTTTTCCATCCAATCAGCTCATGCTATTTTTGGCCACCTCTATTACTCAATTCATTTATGCAAATCGGGTGACACCATTTTTTTCCCCAATCAGACTGTTATTTTTTCTCATGTAATCAGAGTCATTTTCTTGCTGGAGAGTTAATTCACTAAGACGGGCCTTCCCACTCCAAGCCACTGATTTATTTCACAGTGAGAAATTAAGACCCCAACCCACCCTCATGACCAACATTAACCAATGCACTGATTCATCTTAGACCGCAATAAGAAATGCTTTAAAAGATGACGAGAGGCACATTTTTAAACTACCGGAGGGTACATCTTGTTCTTTCACAGCATGTACTAACAAACACAACTGCTAAATTTCGCAGACAAGTGTGTGTGACTGTCTTATTGTAGACTCCATCATCATGTCTCATAATACAGCCTGTTATGGCCACCATTAGAGGGACTGTGAGATGACTTGGAGATGAAAAGCCAGAATGGTGTTCTTAATAATGTAGAAAACGCTTGCATGGGACAGTTGTTATTGGAATATTTTTTTGCCTTCTTTTCTCTGTTATTTTTTACATATTTCATTTTTCTATCCATATTGCTTTTTCGCAAGGAATTCATTTTTATCATATTTTTGGTCCTTCAGGTTATTTTAATGCTATGATCACATGCCGACCGCTGCGTGTAAATATGGTGGCATTTCACCCTGTAGCTATCGAAAAAATACAAATAATAAGTTTTACATTTTTAACATGGCATAAAAAGAGTCAACTTGCTGAAGCTGCCAGTTACTGAATATTAAGTCACACTTGTTCATTTTCTGATAGAAAAAATGCAAACCTTCAAGTATTATATATATGAAAAGGGCTCTCCCAGGAACATCTCTGTCAGTGTGACAGACACGTATGGCCTTTCAGGGTCGAGCAAGATAAAAGTCAGAAATTGTCCTATTATATAAGTGAAAGAAATGAACAAAAACCAACAAAAGCAGACTGGCAATGCACAATTGGTGCTGCTCGTCTCCATTCAGTTTTTCTTAAAGAAATCTCAGTCCTTGAAGGGCTGCGAGGTGCTACTTGTGCTGCTAACAATGCAAAATGAAGTAGATCAGCTACTGAAGAACATGAAAAAATAATAATTCAAGTTTAACAAAATCAGTCATAAAATAATCAATAAATACAAGCCACACTGCACAAAATGATGTTTAGGAATGGTATGATGAAGAGTTCATGATGGTGCCCCTGGCTTCTGTTAGAGCAACAAGTCCGACCCATGGTGGAGTCAGAGGATCCTGGTGCCAGATACCACAGGACACCTTCAGAAAGGATCCATGGCTCAGTGGGTCAGACCTGTTTTGGCAGCACACAGAGGAGCAATGGCATATTGGGCAGGTAGCCATAATGTTTTGGCTGATTTGTACTCTTTTGTATTTTGTTTTTATCCTACTTTTCAAAATTTCCTTAAGCTCGGTACTTTTAATTGCTTTGTAATTGATATTAACTTTCTTTCAACTCCTCCTGTTTGTTTATGCTCTATTTAGTATGTTAATTATGTTATCTATCATATTTGCAAAGAACAATAAGACCCCCAATTAGGCAACGCCCCTCAGATTCTCTGTTAGCTCAGCTGCAAAACCTGAGACTTATATCACTCTGTGGAGCCACTGCATTCATTTCTATACGGTGTCCTTCTCCCTGTTGTGAGCACTTTAGTACGCTTTATGCTCTTTAGACCATTCTGTTTTGGGCCTTTCTGATTTTGGAACTTTTGGCTTTTTGAATTTTGAGCGAAGAATAGAGGAATTTACTTTTGTTCCTTATTTTCAGTAACTTTTAGTTTACAATCATTTTCCAGCTCCATAACAGTGGGAAGGTGACGCATCTGAAAGTATGGCTGTGGTGCTTGTTCTAGTATTATTCTTAATGTTGTTGCAACAGTTATGTGATGCTTAGCACAATAGCCTGCCTTATTATGTTTTCCTTCTTTTCCTCCTTTTTTCTTCTTCTTCTCCTATTACTGTTATGATTATTATTATTGCTGTCAGCTTTGTCTTAGTGTTAGTATCAGAAACCTACAAATCATCATCACGATTTCCAGCTTGAAGCTTGTGGTGTCATGAGATCACGACTTCATCCATTCATTCTCAAATGCAAACCTTCACTCCTAGCTGGGAGTAGGTGTAGGACACTTCATTAATACTTCTACTGTCCTGCTCTGAGGAAAGACAAATTCTTACCGTAGTGTGACCTTTAGTGCAATGCCTAGGAGTAATTCTGAGATGCTGGATAAACACGGGCCTAGGACTTCCCTGATGTGCCCAGATACTGGGTTCACCCCGGAAGCCTGGGCATAAACTTAAACACTGCGAAAAATGAAATCTAAACAAGTGAAAGGTTCGTATATCAAGTCATTAAATTTGGTGTTCCTTAATGTTAGATTTATTGATTTATTGAGATTTATATTTACGCTTTAAGAAATCTATCAAGTAAATCTTGCTTACTCCATTGGCAGATTTTTTGCTAAGTAAAATAGAGTTTTGCTTTTATTTAACAAAAAAAAATGCCAATGTTGTACACAAAATTCACTTGACAGGATTTTTAAAATGACTCAAATAATCATAAATGCACATTTCTTGGTAGGTTAATCCATCTTATATAAAAAGGAAAACAAAATTTAATGGCTTGATATAAAACATTTTACTTGCCCAGATTTCATGTTTTATAGTTAAAGGCAGAATTCAAGGCCAACATAGACCCAAAATCAGGTTCAGGCTTAAAATGCTCAAAAATTCATTCTCAAGGAAGGTATAACCAGAAACCTGTGGGTTAAATGGACAAAGCAATGTCTTTAAATTCAAAGGATTAATTAATTATTTAACAAAAGAATAACAAAAAATGTAAAGGCACACGGTGAAAAGATCAAAAAACAAAGCAAAAAGCGTTTGACTAAAAAATCTAAGAAGTCTAATCTGTTATCCACTGACCAAAAACCAAAATACCAAGTAGAACTCCACTATAACCAGAAAAATCATAAGAAGTAGTTACACAAAAATTTACAATTTACAACCCTACAACAATCTGTGATATTCTGAGGACTTCCTCTCCTTAACCTTACTATAAAGGCTGGGGGCGGTCCCTCCGTAATGATGTCAGGGTGGCCCCGCCCCTTGGGTTTTACACAGAAAACACAAGCACTGTTGCTGTGAGGCACAAATACACAATCTATAACTACTAAATAATAATTAAATAAAGCATGAACAGAATTCACATAACAAAAAACATGACAATTAAAATAGTAGAAATAATTAAAAGAAAGGCTTGTTATAATCTGGGTTTATTTTGTCATCTCCTTCAGTTTTTTAAATATGAGTTTTTGGGTCAGAATCAGTTTTCTGATTGAAAATCGTTTCCTAAGAATTATATATTTTTACGTCTTTTTTTTTTTTGACGCTATGTTTTTTTTGGGGGAGGGGCATTGCTATTTTCAGCATCAGTTACCATAGTGTCGCCAGGCAACAACCCTCCGAGGTGCGTGGTGCTAACAAAGTGGGATGAAAGGTCAGCATAATGCACTTTGTGGATTAAGGTAAAGACTTTGCTTTGTGATTCTTATTCATTATTAGTAGTTTAAACCCTTTATCTGGTTTCAACTTTGATTTTTAGTTTAGCATTTAGCATTGATATAAGACAGGACAGATTCTTGGTTACAGCCTTTTGGCTTGCATTTTTTGAAGTCACTTCCATTATTTTAAAATTCTGCATAATGTGGCAGACACCATGTACTGTGATGTCCTTTCACCAATAAAGCACTGTAATGTGTCCCCCACTGTGGATTTCAAGGCTGCAGAGCTGGTGTCTCTACCAATTTTAAATTAGCTTACTCTCCTTATCCCACCCTTAACACCAACAACTGCACTGAGCATTATTCTACAAGAACAAAGCTAGAAGGCAATGCTCAAAAGAGGAAGGAGGCCACCCCACTTTCTTTCTTGTTGCTGCTGTTCTCAAAGGAAAGGCTGGGATGCGACCCAAAGCTTAAAGTGCTCTGCTTTTATCAGTGTTCAACAGATAATAAGCAGCCACAGCATGGCCTTTTCAGGCCAAGCAACTAAACTAGATAGACAGTTGCAGAAACATCAATTCTCAAATGGCTCCAGCTGTAAAATGCTTCTTTCAGAATCCCTTATGAACTGAAATGAGGACACAGATTAGTCAATTGAATGTGTTTGTCTAATACAATGAAAGAATCTAATTAGGTGACAAAAATCTAACAGTCTGATTGATGACACGGAGCAGCAGAAGAGGCTATTGAAATGGGACATTCTGACTTAAAGAACAGCTTGATCTGAATACTGAAGGACTTCAGTGTTTTCATTTCAAAGTGCCAGCTTATAAGAACAATTGTAGTGCTGGCAACCCTGAATAAGTTTCCACCACCTTCGGAACGGCTTTGCCTAAACTTTAAGGGACGAGTGTGCGGCTGTGAATCAAATTGAAATTGATTATCCCATCAAACCTGCTGCAGACTTAGTGAAAAACTTCTACTGAACTGTATGGAAAGCACACGTTTGGGTGTTCTGTCACTGGTCAGTTTGAAGAAAGTTCACAAATGTGTTGTTATTTATTTATTTATAGGACAAGATCTGGAATATAATCCCTCAATTATATATGTGAAGTCTAAGCAGCTAATCATCACAGGGACACTACAGGCTATAGTTACAGTACATGGATCCAGTTGTCACCCTCCAAATGATAACATATGATATACTCTAGATAAGAAAAACCTGACAGTTAAATCATGATAAGTACAAAAAGCAATTCAATCAGAAATGATCAATACAAACATTCGTAATCACTGAAGGTGACAATTGTCTATATATAAAATGCTAACGGTTGTCTATCTGTAGCGCACAATATTGCAAATCACTGGGCCTTGAGTCTTCATCTTTGTCTTAATCAAGAGCTTATGACGTGATATATGCATAACATGACCCATGAATTGGAGGTGCAGACTAGCTTGACCGTGGGTTTTGTGTTCTTCTCAAGGTAAGTGATCACGTGTCCAACCTGAAAAGAACAGTGGCGAGGGCACATGGCATGGCTGATAGAGAAAGAAACATGAAAACAGTGAAGCACATTGCACAGGCCAAGAGCTCATTTTCAGTGTAAATGCGTCATAAACACCATTAGGGCGGGAAAAAGATGGTGTGACCATCACAAGAGTAACCTGGGGTACTGTGTTTTATAAGTAGTGCAAAAGCCACCATTCTTGACAGACTAGAGACCAGAGTGTTTCCTAGTAACAAAAAAAAAAACTATAAACTTGAAACATTTAGATGAAAACTGTACATTCGGTCCGAGCCATGTTCTGAGGGGCATCGAAGTGCCCTTTGAAATAATTATAGCCAGTCCTGAGCATTAATAGGCAGGCAGGTAAAATAGAAGATCTAACTTGGGAATGGGGTGGGGAGCTAAAAACAGGCCAGGCTCATTACTGTAACAATAGTCATGCAGGGTCATCTGAGGGTCACCTTCCAGGCTCAATTCAAGTGTGCAATACCCCACCACACCATGAACGGGTGTAGTCAGTAACTGTGTCATCTCTCTTTACCCTTCTAGTGCCAAGAAGACACCCACTGCAGACAACTAACCCTGCCCAGTACCCTGCTTCTTCTAGTCAGGAACATATAAGACTGCAAAATCCCAGCAGATGGTATCTCACTTTGGAAAAGCAGACCCCACATGTCTGATCTCCTGCAACATGACCCACTCGAGAGAGCTGACTACATCGAGAAGCCTTACAGGCTGAAAAAGCTTCTGTCATGACTCATTTCTGTTGCACCACTGCCTGCTCATACTTGCTAAATTTTTTGGACTTTGGCTATAAATGGGGTGGCCGATTGGCATCCCAAATTTTTGTTGGGTCTCCTTTTCCTCCTTCCTCACTCACACACTATAGGGTAACATTTTGTCACTTTTTCAATTCATTTTAGAGTGATTTCTATTCTGGGAAAATTGCACACAAAACAGAATCCAGTCATGAATGGGGCACCATTCTATTTCCAGGACCAGCCATAAGCATAACCATATCTGTCTAACTGACATCACTAACTAATGGCCTTTCTGATGTGAGAGGAAAACTGAGATATGCAGTGTAAAATAAACAGAGGGACAGCAAAAAAGATTTGGGGATCCACCTCATACACTGAAGAAAATGCAAACGCAAGTGAAGGTGAAGGTCATTACAGACGTGAGCTCCAGATAGAACTGACGAAGGTTACATCATGGCTGACATATACTATATGTATAACAGACAGGAAGGGGCGGGTTTAGGAAGTGATGTAGACCGTAGGGTGGAATCCTTGGTGCTGAAAGATGAAATGATGTCAGGGAAAGGCGGGGTCTTGAGGGGCGGAAGAGGACATGATGATATTGGAAGGTGACTTCTGATAACTGGAAGAAGGATTCGAGTGAAGTATCTTCTGTTGTTCTGCATGGGAAAAGGAGAAAAGGTTAGAGGACAGCGCCAACCCCTGATCTGGTGGGGAAATACAAGTATTTGAGCCCGTAAACTCTCACCCATGCACATGTGTGTGACAGAAGGTAATAAAACAATGCAGAGAGTACAAGCATTTTCCACACAGACAAAAGCTGGGCAAGGGATTTGACTCCAGGATCTATGAGGTAGAAGCACGAATCACTGCACCATCACTTTAGTGATGTAACACAGTCTAACATTCTCAAACCTCTTCAATCAAAATCACAGTTGTAGGAGAGCCGGAGTCCATCTTGGCAGGGCCCAGCCTTAGACAGAATGTCAATCCATTAGAGGGCCTACTCATGCACACACCCACATTTAGAGTCCTAGTTGTGGGGAGAATCTAGAAACCCCATAGAGACAACATCCAGGAGCAAGATTCAAACTCAAGAACTTGCCCTGCCTTTAAGGAGAGCTATTTTGATCTTGTAAGGTAGGATACTAAATTTGTAACATGTCAACTTTTTACTCAAGTTGGACAGTTCATTACAAGTGCCCAGGCATTTCTGAGGCTTCTTTCATGCTTTTAAATCATCATGGAGTCATGGAAAGGTTTGGGGCCCCAGGTGGGAAAACCCTATTTAGATGCTATTCTTGACAAGACAAGGTCAAGTAAACTTAAAAAAATTCAGAAAAAATATATCTTGCTGAAGCCACCAGTGTGTCTTACCCTGTGCGGTCTTCTCAAATGATGACTATTTTCTAAGGCTGCCATGGTGATATCATTGGTCCTTCTCCAGTGACAACTTCTCCATTCTAAAGATGGAAATGGCAAATGGATCGAAAATTGTATAACATCCAATTGTTTCCACTGTGCACCCACAAACTTGGCAAGTGCTCGTGGGTGACACATGTGCACTATTGATGCTAGTGCCAAATACACTATATAAATAAAATGTATTATTATTATTATTATTATTATTTGAGGACCTTCAAGATCAAACTGTATCTGAGTGAGTATGCAGCACAACTCCTGGATTGACTTCAGTCTTGTCACTGATGGATTACTGCAGCTTTCTGCTAGCACGATGATCGACATGTTGTCACCTAACAGCGGCAGTATAGTGTTTAACCAGATGTCACTCCTCTCTTCATATAACTACACTGACTTCCGGTAGCGGCATGCATTAAATTAAAATCTTTGATGCTTGCCTACAGAGTAGTCGGTGAGTCTGCACCTATAAATATGGAGATATTTAAATATATCTATATATAAAAATAAATTTAAATTTATATATATATATATAAATATGGAGATACCTATAAATATGAGGTCCTTTGCACCTTCTCGACTTATCCAATCTCAGTGCAGACCTTTTTTCATGCGCAGCTCCTGGCTGGTGGAACAGGCTGCTCTCCTCCATTCGAGACTTCACATCCCTCAATGTGTTCCAGAAGTGTTTGAAGACTCTCTTGTTTGGTGATAAATTTTGTTAAGCTGTTAAGTTTTGTAAATCTGGAAATTCTAACTCGCTTGTGTTTTGTTCTGAGCCCTTCACCAGAGATGACCAATTTTGTAACCTTGTCCCGTAATGCTTGTTTCACAGACAGTACCTTGACTGATGTTATCCAGTTATGTTGGGCTCTATTGTAAGTCACTTTGGATAAAGATGTCTGCTAAGCAAATAAATGTAAATGTAAATCCATCTTGATACTTCGCGCATGAATATAACCAAACAGAAGGACTGGGCCTGGAGACAGTAGAAAAGTATGGCATTTGTTTACCTTGACATCTGTTCAAGCCAATCCTACTCAGAGAATACAAGAAGACGGAGGGTACTGAGGAGGTCACTATTACAGAGTCCACACTTCACCAAGAAAGTATCTAAACATTTATAGGAATGTGGCAGCTTGATGAAGAGACATTGCATTTTTAATAAATAGAAAATAATTACAGAGCAGTTACCTTACATTTTTTAACAGATAAATTAGTTGAAATAAATGTAAAAGATCAGATAGTAACAGAGTTTCCCAGTCCAGGTGTGTCAGCAGTCTTCACCTCCTTGACAATATGTTGGAGTGTTTTTTTTTATATTTTATTGATTTTAATTAAATGCAAATAATAATCCATGCAGTCAAATCAAACCCTAACCCTAACAAAACCAAACATTCAGCTCCCACCAAAAGCAGGGAGAGCCAGCCGACAAATCTTTGAAAGCAGTAAGGTAGGAAGAGTATCCTTTTCCCCCATATAGAAGCTTATTCTAAAATGTTATTGATTCGATTCTGTCATATATTAAAAAGTTTTGAACAGATCCTCTGAGTGATAATTGGATTTTTCCCATTTCAAATAGTATAAAACATCACTTACCCACTGATTAAAAAGAGGTGGGGTGGGATTCTTCCAGCTGAGCAAGATAAGTCTACGTGCTAGTAATGAGGTAAAGGCAAGTATGCTCGAGTTTAAACTCAGTAAACTTAAGAATCTGACAACAGTTGAGCAGAAGATGCTACAGGGCTTATCTTTTAAAAAGCTGAGAGGTCGCGCTGAAGGCTAAGAATTGACTCAAATGCAGAAATCAAAGGCTTATAGCACAAGAACCCCCATTTGAGGCAATGACAAGAAAAAAAAAAATCTTTTTAGTATAGTAGACTATTGCATCCCTTTACATTTTTGAGTTTTTACAGAGATTAAGGGATTTGATGGAGAAGTTTTTTTTTTTTAAATAGCAGTTACAGTTTGGATGTTCTTTATCAGAAAGTTAGGATTGTGTAACTTAATGGGCTTCAGACATCCACAATTTTGTTTAATTTACAATTTTTGAAACATTCAATAAATAATTGACCACAACAAAAACTGAAAATATAACATACTCGATATAATTTGAACCAGCCATTCTGCAAAATGCCTTTTTTGAATCCAGCTCTTCATTTTCAGTCCCCTTCTACTCTCTTCTTCCTCATTCCTCTTTTACCCATTCGTATATGTGAGAGTGTCATTGGGTCAGTCAGTATGTCTGTGTGTTGGTCTGAAATTGTCCACAGTGCTCTAATAATGTAGTTGATGTGAGCTAGGTGGCTTTCGAAGACCAGTTGTGGTATGTATGCGCTGCCTGAGATATGGATATATATTCTAATACTGAAATTGGAAATTGCATTTGAAAAAAAGAATATAAGCTGTCTGGACAGAGCGCCACTCTTACCAACTGCTATTGCTCTCATCCCCTTGCCCCACACTGAGCTCATAAAACTCTGCTCATTTTAATTATTGTATTGTTCAACTTTTTTCAATAACTCGCTGAAGGAATTATGAAAAATAAATAATCAATTACTTTGAATGAGTTAGTGGAAAATAAATCTCATTAAAATTCACCCATAAAGGTTGAAGTGCGTGTTAAGGCACAGTATGTTATGTCATCACTGTTGATTCAACCACAAGTTTACTTTAATGCAGAATGTCTGCAGAGATGTAGGCTTACTGCTAATAGGAGGCTCCTTTCTACTTTTTATAAAGTCCATTTTCATTTTCTTATTTTAAATGTTTCCAGACTTCTTCTGGAGTATAAAAACTTTTTTTCCCACACAGACATTCAGTTAACACTACAGAACATTCACAGGGGCAATGCAAAGCTCAACAGAGGGCCCAATATCAGTCACCCCTGCACTGTCTCACTGGGCTGTGAGCTTTGTTTGTCTAAAGTGCTATGACCCAGGTGCAGACTGGTTGGATAACTGTTAGGGAAATAACATCAGTTTGCTTCACTTTTTGCATTTACCAAAGAAGAGCAAAGTGCTATTATCTGTTTTTGTGAGTTATCGGTGTATCAGGAGCACAGATCTATTATTGAGTTTTTGCACAATATGACATTTGATTCTCAATGAAATGTTTAGGAATAGATTGTCATGTGCGTGTGCTTGGGAGACAGCTTAAGGGTTTCAGGGATGGTAGTTCTGCAAAACAGAAGATTGACAGCCATTCCACATCTGACATCACTTCATGTTCCGCCCTGGAACCCATATGACCATCAGTTCAGCCATCTTTGAATCAATTCTACATTAGACGTCGACATTCTCTTCATTCAAATATTGTGGTAACCTTCATAAACTTGTCTTCTGATTGGGTTGTCACTGTGGGTCTGCCAGATTTCTTCCTATCTTCCAATTGCCTTTCGATGGTGTAGGACACCACACTCACCGACACTTTAATTTCTTTTGCAGTTTCTCCAAATGAAAGGCCTGTACTTCTAAGGGTAATAATGTTCTGTCTCGTTTCATTTGTTAATGGCATTGTTCTTGCAATTATTACTGTAATTGATGACTTTCTACATTGTAATATTGTCCAAGTTGTACTTCAGAGAATGTAGTAACACAGTCTGTTCCAACTCTGTTTTAAGAGAGACAGAGGTTTTTAAGAAATCAAGAAAAGTTGGGACACCTATACAAATTGTTTGCTTCAACTTGCAGGGCTTAATTTGCTTTCATTGCTGCAGAACATCTGTAGGTTGTAAATTATTAGATGTTCTTTTAAGAAGGCCCATTTGTAATATTTTGAAATTACCTTTTGTTTTTGGTTTTTGCTAACCTAAACTTTAAATTTAAACCTCTGGCCATTTACCGCTTACCTTTTTCACCATTTTAGTTCATTTATTGCATTTAAACTGATAAAATTTGAAGAAAAACTAAGGTGCTGTAAAACTTTTGACCGGTAGTATAGATACTGTACTTATATTAAAAAATTACCTCTTTTGTCATCTCTTCAAAATATGTATTCCTTTACTAGGCTTCATTATTTTATGAAGTGTACTGGTAAAACCAGTCCTCCTGAACCCAATTTGATCATGTGGTTGAATTAGTCGGAATAAAGTAGTAACCAGCCCTGGAAGGGATGCCAGCCCATTATAGGACACACTGTCCCATGTGGAAAAAAGAAATTATTATGAACAAAGATGTAGTTTAAAAGACAGTATAATTTCTGTCTCTTATTCTGTTCCCTGCAAAATAAGCCAGTACGCAGAAACCAAGAACAGCATGTCTCAAAAGGTAAAGGGAAGTAGGCCTAACCACAAAGATGACAAATAACTGTATTTTTGGCAAACTTTATATGTGAAGAAGTAATCTTTTAAAATGCACGCTTTAAGGAAGAGTCTTATGACTCATTAATAATCAAAAATACTTGTTTAAATTTTAAGCTAGAAGTGATTTTTTTATCTAAGCTGTATGTCTGCTACTCAGGATGTTGGCATGATGTGTACGTGACAGCTAACTTATAAAAGTCTGTAAGAAAAGAGGAACGAGAGTCTGCCTGCCCTGACCATTTTGAGCTGACAGGTACTGCGGAATCTGGTCTACTCACCAAAACTCACAAAGAATAAAGGTGTGTATTGATTCAACAAAATGCGTCTATCTTCTGCTGTCTTCTCTCTTTGAACCCACGTCCACACCCACAATATCTCATGGCAGGCCAGCTGAGAGCCTCCAGTCAGGATTCTGCTTGAACCATTTGCTTTATTGATTTGTGGATTCAGAACAAACTAGGGTTCCCTTCCTTTGACAGAAGGTGCCTAAGACAGATTTTTCCTCCTTCATCAATTCAAAGCACAACACTCCCAGAAGAAAATCTTACACCGGTAACATTTTCAAACGGTAAATAAATAATGAAAATCAATTCCATCTATTTTACAAAGATACTAAAAAACACTCAGGTGTTAGTGGCAGAAGGTCTCATCCATCTGGCATTATTCTTTGCTAACTTGCCGTCTCTCCATTCATGCCTAATGCACGCTTGTCAAGGAGATTGCACTTTTCTATTCACAAGCACCACAGTATGACAATTTATAAATTGATTGAATTTTGTCTCTTCTCTTGAGATGTCTGCCTCATAGCAGTAAGCACAGGCCTGATTTCCAAGCTCTGCTTTCATTCTGAAGCGAAGTGAAGCTCACTTGACCAGCTGTTCCCTTTGCTTGCTCTGTGAGCGCTCAGCTTAGGGGACTCGACTGTGGGGATTGCTTGTTTATGTTCCGCATGTGACTTCTCAGTACATCTGATTTTGGCTCAACCACATTAAATCTGTTCCTCCTTGACATTATGATGATTATTATTATTACCATTACAGGTTTAATATACCATTCATCTGGCACATTCCTTTTTTAATATATTATTTCATTGATTTTAATGAGTAACTGACAAGCCATTAATGTACACAGTAATGTTACTCAAAACTGATCAGATACCCTAGAAAAGAAATAATCTAAGGAGATTTAAATTGCAGTAACCATTCAAAGATTTCGATGTATCCAAAAGGCGTATCCCCCTTGGTATAATCTGTGTGAAGCACACAGAACCGTCGATGAGAACAGGAAATCTGGCAGTTGTCCGTGAATTCAAATTATGCTAACAAGTGCATTCTGTTGTTATTGGAATATGTGGCCTTGGGTCTCTTAGTTTCAAAGACAGTTCTCATCGATTAAGACTCATCTTTTATCAGATTATTCCAGCATTTACACTACTTTTTATTTCCAAATACTTAAATCCAACATACCTGTGACCCTGACCTTACCTATGCATATTTGATAATGATTAACTGGACATTTGTTGCAGAAATACAAGCTAGAACAATTACACATTGTGAAATAAATAGACCTTGACACCAAAAAGTGGTTTGGCGCAGCTACTTGATTCAGGCTGCAACTTTGGGGTTTTTGTTGCACAGAAGTGTTCACAAATAGAACTGACTGCAAACAGGCGATTGGGTTTCTTTTATGGCTGGTCAGGGGAAGTGATGTCATCTGGAGCAGGAATCGAAGGTGATGTTCTTGGGGCCGGAAGTGATGTCATCAGGGTGGGACCGGAAGTGACGTCTTTGGAAACGGGCAAAGTTTCTCATATCTGGTCTGCAGAGATAAAAGAGAAAGGTTTACCGCACCCCGCCACCCCCTGGCCTGGCGTGGAATTACCTTCTTTTGGTCCTTTTAACTGTCTCCCATGCACACGTGTGTGACAACACGTAGAACAAAAATTGCTAAAAAAAAAAAAGCATAAGTTAATTATAACTAAGCCTGACCTTACTCAGTCTTCCTAGTGAAATGTCTTTCTAGTTGTCTACTACAAACACTATCATGGTATTCTGGGTGCACACCTAGTGGACCTTGATGGCAAGAGGGCCTTATCATTTTGCAATCAACTCAATGACATGGCTGAGCATCTGTGTACAGAAAGCGAGATCAACTCTCTGTCAAGGAGTTCTTTTCATTAAGTCACACAGGAGCATGTTAGGGTCTTAATCCCGCCTCAACTACAACGTATACACTAACCAAATGCTTCTTTCTGTCCTACCATATTCTCTGAGCCTAGCAGCCTTTTATGCTGGCTGACCTTTTCTTTTTATACCTGTACAATCCCTGTTGTCATTTCCTGCTGTGATTAAGACTCTCAAACATAACTAAATGGTCGAGAGGCCTCCTAAAAAGACCACAAAGGCAGGGCCATAACCTAACCAGCCTAACCAAAATCTAGCCAGCCTCAAAACTGTAGACTTCCAGCCTAGCGGATCCCTAAACAAGGAAAGCTAGAAATAATTAGAAATAACTAAAATAATGTCCCAACTAGAAATAATGAGAAACTAGAAATGTCCCAAAACTATAAGAAAAGCCCCACAAGAGGAAGGATAACTATAAACTCTGAGCTCGTATATAAAAGAGCAAACCAAAATATATAAAAATAAAGAATTTATTAACAAAAAATCGAAAAATACAAGGAAATCTCAAAAGAGCAAAAATAGGCAAAAAAAGTACAAATCACAATCTTTAAACAGTGGTAAAAATAGCAAAATTAATGATCACAAGTGCAGTGAATTCCTGACCTGAGCTTACTTAAATATCCAGAATGAGGGCCCAGAAGGAATGATAATAGAGTGGCCCTGCCTCCTGGGGCTCCACCCACAAAACACAAGGAATGCAAGCACAGTTAAAGGGACAATATGTAATTATGACCATAGCAGAAGCTACATAATACATGTTTTCCTCTTGGTCCCATGCCTCTTTGATAATCCAGTAACCCTTCTTTCCTGTTCAGTCTCATTTCTGGGACTCCTTGGTGCTCTCTAGTTTTGAAGGAATAAAGTTGGTGCTGTTCTTTTTTTTCTTGTTACACTTGTGACAAATTAGGACTGTATCACTCCCTTGAACCCCTGTCCAAGACTCCTGACACCAGGTAAAAGTCCAATAATCGACTTTATTTAAATGCCACAGTGCACAAAGTACCCTCTCCTCCACTATACTCATAAATAATCACAATACAATAATACTAAACAATCCTCCGACTCAACCCAGCTCAGCTCGTTGTCTGGGAGCTCCCACAGTCCTTTTATCCTCCCTGACCCGGAAGTGTTCCCAATCCCCAGTCCACGTGATTCTCTATCACTTCCGGGTCAGGTACGAGTCCTTCTTCTCACCCGGAAGCACGTCGCTCTTCCTTTGACGTACTTCTGGGTTATAGGGCACAAATAATTCTTCGGTCCTCCCTGCAGCTCCCTCTTGCGGCCCCTGTGGTATCCAGCAGGGTCGTGTATAAAAACTACATAATCCATGACTCCCTGCTGGTCTTCGGGGCACCTCCATACTGCAGGGAGGGCTCCATCTGGCGGCCTGGGGGTATTGGCCGGGATGACAAGCTGGCCAAAGACCACACACTCTTAATTGGGTACCCCTCAAGAGTTACATTCTAGTGTATCAGCTGTACAAGAACACCATTTTATATATCCTGGCCTTCAAAGGTACTTTCACCAAATCAGCATAGATTCTTCTAATGCAATGCTTGGCTGTTGACAATTGACTGCCATTCTGGAGGTCGATTATACTATCTTAACCCACATGTACAAAACATTACACGAGCATATACTAGCAAATGTGATCATACATTTCATCAAGAGAATCTTTTTAAGCAAAGGAGATGTGAACATTTAATGTGAATTAACACGAAAGCCTCAAGTGAAGTCACCATATGTAACTCCTGATAGGCAGATTTCACTTCTAAAGGAAAAGATGTCAAATTAAGATGTCAAGTCATTTTATTTCTGGGAAACAGCTAGAAGGTTATAAATAACATTAACAGTTTGAGAAAACACAAAAACCTAATTATCATCATATGAGGTATAAAAAAGTCACAAAAAATGAGGTCCCCCACAAAACCTCCACCAGAAAGAGATCCCTATTGGCAGAGAGTGGAACTCGATATTCTAGTGTGAAATGAGGAATGGTGGAAATGGGGGGTTCAGAGGAGAATTCTCCAGGACTCCAGTAAACAATCCAACACATCACAGGAGAGACTGACCCTCTACTCAGTGAGTGAGTGGGATGAGGGTGGGAGGCATTGAAGCCTGTCAAGAGGCTACAAGACCTCCTAGCTGATGGGTGACAGAACAAGGTCTTTAGGTGAGGACACTTGGGTTTGCTTTCTTTTAAAAATTTTTTCTGGTCTCATATTGAGTCCTTTGCGGCCTTACACCTTTGTTTTTGGGGTTTTGACTTAGGTAGAATTAATTTCTATACAGAACAATGCACTTTCTGATCATCAAAATTTCAGTCTAAAAAAAAAACAACTTCTACTTATATGTGATTATTGCTCATTCTGACTTCTTTCATTTATAACCAACCCCTAGCTTTGTTTCTTTTGGCTTTGATTTCTAATTACTACTTTTGCTTTGGCGAAAGATCAGATGGACCTCTGGTCATTTGAAATTTGGCTTTCTTATTCCACTCATGTTTCATTTCTGGTCACCTCCATCCCCAGTCCTTCCTTTAGTGAGAGTATAATAGGGCCAAGGTGCTGCAGTCAGTAAGCGGTGTGGGATTTGACTGCTGACCAAGTGTGCCAACTATGTTAATGTTTCTTCATTTTTTGTTCACCTTTCTAACTTTGTTTTTCTTATTGTGACATCACTTTGTGGCTATCATTTACTTACCTGACCACAATTTGTTTTGCACACACATGCTGGCAAGTGACATTGCAGTTATCGTCTTTTACTGAAAAATGGCAAAGGGGCTGCAGGGGGCCTGTTAGCTTTTCCGTTTCCATCTCTAAATTTTCTGTGCTCACATTCTGTCTTTCTAAGGTTTTGCTTAGATGTTTTTAGGCAACTCATTTGCGCTTGTCTTTTTTATTGACATTTACACTATTTTGTTTTCCCTTACTAAGATTGCTGTTTATCTCTGGCCGTGTGTAATGTGGTGTTTCTAAGAGCAAATTAGAGCTTTCTCAAGGCATGACAGTTGAAGAAAGTCCTTGAAGGCTTTTTAAAGGATAATTAAGGTTTCCAGGCATAACTAAAGTTCTTATTTTAATTACTTATTGTCAACCCGTATATGCTGTAAGGGGCTTAGGGTTGCAGGGAGACAGTCAGCTGCTAGAGGGAGGTGTGCTCTGGTGATCCTGTAGCCAGTGATGAACTGCCCCCCAATATTAAAAGGAATTCAAGGACTTGGAGATTTCAAGATGGCAGGTTTGATCCTTTGGTGCCAAAGTCCGTGCTGAGTTGGGAGTTATGAAGAGTCTGCATTGAAAGCTCACAAAGGCGACTGGAAAAGAGAACCAAGAGGTAAACTGTTCATCAGAAAAACAAAAAGAATAAAAATGGATAGGAATGGTTAAATATAAAGCATGTAATCAAAAATTGTAGTTGTAGGAAAATGCCCAAACCTGAAGCCCTAATAATCAGGGAAGAAAAGAATCGCAGGCCAAAAATTATTTGCAAGGATTATCCATAATCTTGGATGATGAAAACACCATGCCATCCGCCAACTCTGGGACTGGGACTGTGCTCAACTGAAATGGCTTCTTGTGTGGTGGTGACAGTGCTTCATAATGGTGGAACCTCAAAAAAAAAACTGGTGTTGTAGTAAAGCTCCAAACATAAGGTAAAATTAAATTATCAAGGTGAATTACAATATCAAAAAAAACAGTAACTAAAAGCTATGATTGGAATTCTTTTTTATTTTCTGTTCACATTTAAGACTTGTTTTTGCTTTCCTTTACATGTCAAAAGTGGTTTGAAAGGTCACAGGATTCAATTCTCTTGATACTTCCATTCTAGAACTTTATTCTAGAACATTTATAATTACTTTGAGCCGTGTTTCGGATGCCATTTTGAATTCTATTCTGCTGCCATTTTGTGATTTTTGATTGAGTTTTTTGATTGTGATGCTAGGCAATTGACGTGAAAGCATTTGTTGTTCTGGGGGTCAAACATATAAAGTTCTTCCCACAAATTTCTTTCCTATCCAAGTTTGAAGATAAATTAAAACAATCCTCTGTGTACTTTTGTTTTTGGTTAGTGGATAGGATTTTTGAAAGATCGGAATGACTTTTTGATTTTGACCTTTGCATTTCTCAGTCATCTCTATTATACTTTTCCCAGGTTTACAATACAATATAATTTTTTTTTGTATAACCCAAAATCACACGAGAAGTGCCGCAATGGGCTTTAACAGGCCTTGCCTCTTGACAGCCCCCCAGCCTTGACTCTCTAAGAAGACAAGGAAAAACTCCCAAAAAAAAAACATTGTAGGGAAAAAAAATGGAGGAAACCTTGGGAAAGGCAGTTCAAAGAGAGACCCCTGTCTAGGTAGGTTGGGTGTGCAGTGAGTGTCAAAAAGAAGGGGGTCAATACAATACAATATACAGAACAGAACAGAACAAATCCTCAATACAGTATAAAAATAAACATTTTACAAGTACGGACCAGAATTTAACAGTAGATGATATCACATAATATGATTTGGATTTGTTTGGAGTCCTGGAGACCTCATTCATCAAGCTGCCTCCCCTAGTTTGGCCATTCCGCAGCTGAAATAGCGCTAATCCGATGAAAGGACCCCTCTTTCTCACGACTCCTGCAATCCTCCATCAGGGATGACTTTACCTTAGGCAGGCAAAACAACTTGACAGGTGGGCCGTGGCACCAAGTGCCACATTTGAGTACTGAGTTTACTCTCATATCATAGTAAATATTTGAAATAAACAATGTCCAGAATACCAAATAAGAAATATTTAGGCTTAAAAATATATCAACTCAGCAAAAAAAGTCTAAAAGATTCATATAGCATGCAGTTAGTAGTGAGGGTTCTAAGAAAAACAATACTGTAACTTGTGATCTGCTGTTTAGAAGCAGAGCTTACACAGCAACATTCTAGTATTACTTTTAAAATTCTAGTACTACATTTAAACTTCAAGTATTAAATTGTAAGTTTTTAAATTGAACATTAAAATAGTGTTTTTATTAACACTTCCAACAATATATTGTTCAAGATCCTTCTTTTTCTGGTGTTAAGTCTATGTTGATGATTTTGCTATGCACTACTTGACATAAAAGGATAAAAAAGCAGTAACCTGATCAACGGCTGAATCTTCCATTCAAATGAATTGCAAAATGTTAATAGTCCGAGGAGTTAAAAAAAGGAACCTCTAAAGGTCTGGAGATACACTACTATAAAAAGTTGCAGCTGAATATAGCCACAGCACTGCTGTGTTTTGTTTTCCATAATTTGTTTTTGCTCTACTGTAGGTTCCGAGCATGCATTCTTGAGTCGGATTATTACTTTTTCTGACAGATTTGATTCAAATGCCAGAAAGGCCATATAGGTAATCCTGAGATGTGCACATATAAATAATGTATTGGGGAGTGAGCCTTTGCGAAGCAGAAACCCACCTGGCAATCTGGCGACATTAAAGCTCCAGAGACCAGTGACAGCAGTCATTAATAAGAACATATGTTGGATCAAATTTCATTTTTATGCCTTCCTTTGAACTTTTGTTTCTTTCTTTTTTTCTTGCATCGTGAAGCAGCAGCCCGCGGTCACTGTCAGCAGATTTAGCACCTGAATGTTTGCTTCTCTTTTGTTTGTATGGCAGGTGACACAGCTGACACCACACTTATTCAAATCAAGGAGCTCCTGTTTGCTTGCTTGATTTTTCCTTAAAACTGGAGTAACAGCTGCCATACCGTGTGGTGTTGCCATTATTTAAAAGCTCTGTTATTAGGGCCCATTGAGATGGACTTTCCTTCTTTACCAATTACTTCTGTCTAAAAACTTAATTTTGGGTAGGAAACAAATAAACTTTTGAGTAAGCATTTAAATTCAAAACATTTTTATTTATAAGCTTTGCTGTCAGATTATGCTGTGCCCTTTTTTGATCCTACAATTAGATATTTGTAAGAAGATGAAAAGATTTACTCTGTTACTTATTCAAACAAATTATTTTTTACTTATATCACTTTCTTGTGGTGTTCTTTTCTTCTATTGTTCTATTTTCTGATGTTACTTGGTATGGAAGATGTTACATTATAAATTGTAAAGGGTGTACTGGCATCCAAGCTGGGACGGGCTTTTTTTCATTACCTGGCCAGGGTGCTACTATAATCAGAAAGGTAGGTAAGACATTCCCTGTCCCAGCCAAGGGGCTGGCATAAATGGACACAATTAGGGCTAGAACACTGGAACTGACAGTACAGAAGCAATGGATGGAGATCCTTTACCTGGTTGGTAGGCCAGAATAGTGGATGAACAACCAGAATGGAGAGACACCCTGACCAGGATGGTTAGCAGCCCATTCCCTGGTTGAGAAGCTGGAAGAAATAAGGAACAGTAGGAGGCAACCTCCCATGCTCAGCTCCTCCAATACACTGGGTGGAACAGTCCCTTGAGTTTGGCCACTGTATGCATGCCCACAGGGCAGTATGGGAATTATGGTTCCACTGGGCTGCCCTCATGGGTTCCATGGGGCCAAATCTAGGAGATGTCAGGAGGGAGATCTGCTGTCTCAGGGTGGATCAGGAAGTGTATTCTTGAGACAATGGTTTGACACAGGAGGTATTCCTGGGTTGAGTTTGAAAGGGAGCCTTCCACTTGCCCAGGGTTTTGGGAGAGGAGGAGGGTAGCAGTTGCCTGGGAGGAATGAAGGAAAGACAAAAATTGTGCTACGAATTGTCCATATTGTGAGAAAGAAAACTTTATAAAGGCATTTATGTATACTGTTGTGAATGCTAGGTGGCACTGTTGCCCCTTTAAACCCAATTGACAGACACTCAGGAGACCAGGTTAAAGCACCAAGAAGTAGTTTTTAATAACTCTCCTCTTGAACAGTGCTCCATGAGAACCACAGCCACAATAAACTGGCAAGAAAATAACCACAATAAGCACAGTATTCTTCTGTTTTCTCTTTCCTCCATACCTCCTAGCAAACTTCGTCCCCCTCCACCCGACTCTGGCTCGCCTGCTGGGTGTTTCACAGTCCTTTAAATAGTCCTTGACACGGAAGTGCTTCTGTTCTTCCTCCCACATGACTTGCCAGGGTTCACCGACAATAGCGCGATAGACATATGAACCCCGACAAAACCGCGATGGACAAATGAGCGCCGACAAACCTGTTAACTGGTTTTTGACAAATGTGCGCCGAGAGAGGCCAAGAGAGTGGGACGCATACGTGCGCATTATGTACACATTATGTGCTAGGTTATAACTGCTGATGGCATGCCGCGAACAAATAACTCAGTCGAGGGTTGTCATAATGCGTCGTATACAAAGTGGAATTACCTGCAGTCAGGCAGCCAGCAAGTCTAAATACGCTCAACTATCAAGACATCTTGCTGCAATTCTTTCTACATATGCAGGGCGTGATCTTAAGGATTATCTGCGTGCCGCACTGATGGCATGCCGCGTCTCATAATATTGACTTCTAAAATAAACATTATTATATATGCTTTTAACTAGTAATTTATATTTAATGAAACTTTCGCGATTTTGTCGGCGCGATTTTGACACCACGTTTTAATCGGCCCTATTTTGTCGGCGCTCATATGTCTATCGTGCCAATGTCGGGTCACACTTGCCAGCACTTATGGGTCAGATGGAGAATTCCAGGTCTTTAATCAGCCTGGAAGTACTTTGGGGTTTCCGTCCTCATGATTTCCTAGTACTTCTGGGCTATAAGGGAAGCGTGACTCCAAAGGTATTTTCACAGCGCCCCCTGGCGGCACCCACGGCTCCCAACAGGGCTGAGAAACCGAACTCCAAGTCCCAGGATGTTTTGGGGGAGGCAGTGTCCAAAAGTAGCTGCCTTCCATTTCAGGGATGTCCCGGCCGGGCTGAGCTGTCGGTTGTCTCT
This sequence comes from Polypterus senegalus, assembly GCF_016835505.1. NCBI lineage: Eukaryota > Metazoa > Chordata > Cladistia > Polypteriformes > Polypteridae > Polypterus > Polypterus senegalus. The sequence goes on from NC_053161.1 coordinate 53,785,781, forward strand.
TACACTGTATATAAGACAAACACAAAGTTTTGGAATGAGATTGAACCTAATATATCACATGACTTCTGCATCAAAAGGTCAGTACAGCATGGCAGCGACCAAATTACAAAGTTAAATGAAATGATGTTCCTAGAATGACAATAAAAAAACATGACTAGCAGAAAAATAAATTTTAATGACAGCTAAACTAAACGTAAAAAATGTAATGCTGCATAAATTGACAAACGCGGAGGGGGAGTGGGGGGCAGGTGGAGCAGGACTCAAAGTAATATTGACATGAATATTTAAATCTTTGCAGTGGTCATAATAAGTATTACTTTTGCTGTGTTTATTTTATCCATCAGTCTATCCATTAATGCTCCTTTTCTTTTGCCTTCCACTGATGTATGTGAGAGCTAATCCAACGTTCTTCTTCTTCTTCTTCTTCTTATTTCAGCTGCTCCTGTTAGGGGTTGCCACAGAGGATCACCTTCTTCCATATGCTAAAGCAAAAATCACCACTGGATGGGGCAGGAATCCATCACGAACTTACTCGTATCAGGACAATTCAAAGCCACCAGTTCATCTAAGAGAAGGCATGGGAGAGCACAGAAGTCGCAATGAGGCTTTGGTGTTGTGAGGCAGAAGCTCTAACCAGTAAGCCATTGTGCCGTAACGTTTCATGTAATAAAGAACTGTAAGTATCTCATTTTGTGAGACTCTGGTGAACCAGTTTTTCTTTTGTTTTGTAATAAGCAATTTTTTTGTTTTGAATACACAGAAAACTGTTCTATCAGTTATTTTCAGAAACACGTTAATGCATCAGATGTGGAATATGTGGCTAATTAACACATTTTCAGGTTTGTATTGTATGATGAACTTAAAACTCTGTTGTTCAGCAGCAACTAACACAACAGGATTCCTTATGTAACAAAAGGGATAACGGCATGTAAACAGAAAAAAATGCTTGTTTTTAAATTGCAAAGTCTTTTTATTTATGGTGCATTGTTAAATTTACACCCTGCGGACCACAACTGGAGTAAGTAGGTTTGAAACAGGAGAGATGTTACATTTACAGTGGTTTCAGCCTAATCTATCAAGCCGTCACTGCCTGTCGGATTGCATCAGCTGACAGCAGGATGTGTTTCCTAGCACACCATTGTATTTGTTTCATCAACACCTCAGACAGATGTATGCACTATATGACACACATGTTCTTTTATAAAGTTCCTGCTAATTGGCCTTAGAATAAATTGAGTTATATTGCTTTGAGCAATGTGTCTGCATGGCAAATAAAGAAAGAATTTTTTCGTAAAAAGTCGTTGAAACATCACAAGTACATATGTCTTAGGTTTTTGAGGTGCCTGTCAGCGGGACAATTCTCATATCTCCCGTCTAAATCTAAAGTCTAAATATTGTGTGGTGGATGTCTTGCATGTTAAAACAGTTGTATAAACTTGTAAGGTGCTTTGTGATAGTACAGGCTGTTAATAGTACTATATCAACTTAAAATCAACTGAACCTATAGGGATGTTATCACTATACAAGTATATGAAGGCCTTGATATTACTCATTAAATATAAAGGGTGAGTCAAAATTATGTTAACATTTCAATGACGGAAACAGTTTATTCACAAAACATTACTTCATAAGTGCAAGATGATTTACAGGAATGTCTCAACCTGTTCGCCATCATGTTCAACACATGTACCAAATGTGGCATATAAGTTGTCCACAAAAATTGTATATAAGTATATACATAGCAGTACAATTAGTGTTAACAAGATTTTGACTCACCCTGTATTTCTGTTAGTGAGGAGAGAAAGAGGAGTTGCATGACTGGTTTGTAAACATCCTGAAAAATTGACCTTAATACTTCATATGTGAAATATCATCTACCCTGATACCAATACTCAGTCAGTTCTGAACCACCATATCTTCCTCAATGTCTGTAACAGTCACTTAAACATCACTTAGTGTGACCCTTGGCCATTTGTGACTGGCTGCCTCCTGCCCCTATGGTAGAAATTAGTGTGGCATTGGAATTGTGGAGTCTGGTGAGGGACGTGATGTGACTTAATGTATTCAGTAGTGAGCATGTGACAATTATAGAAAGTTGCATATCAAGAAGAGATTGAGACTTCTCCATTGGATACCAAGCGTGAATTACTTTTATATTCATAAATGACGTTTTGCAGAGTATAAATTGGGAAGACCTCTGAAAAGTTTGAGTGGTTGCAGCCTCTTTACAAAGCCATAGTTTTAGAGAAACCGTGCACTATAATTTATTTATTTAATCCAGCAGAGACATGCCGGTGCCACAAAATGAGAAAATAAAACAAAACATCACAAACAGCTCTCTGGATTGAGATGATTTTATTCAAAGTAATACTTTAGACATGCTTATCTAACTGCAATGCAAAATCCCAGATATCTGATTCATAGGTGCCTGTCCATTATGGGGTATGAACGTGTAGTGACCTACAACTATTCCCCTTGGACAATTTTAGAATAATCAAGCAAACATGCCCGTCTATCTATCTATCTATCTATCTATCTATCTATCTATCTATCTATCTATCTATCTTGTATATCATCTTTAATGTCTATGTAATATTGTCATATTTAAGGATCTTGTGTGGCTTTAAAAGAGACTGATTTTAAGAGTACATCAAGGAAGCATTTGAATGCAACATCACCGCTCACTGTACAGTACATTGCTGCCTCTTCCAACTTCAGGAATGGAGAAAAGCTCCAGGACATTTAGCCCCGCCTCAAGTTCCACCTGTGACTCCACCCCTTCCAACCCTTCTGAATAAAATGACTGAGTGACAAGAACTCAACATTCATTTTGAGAACAGGAGTCGTTGAAGGAAACTGGGAACATCTCAAGATGTCTTAATTGACAGGCCATTCTTTAGCAAAAAAGCAGCAACTAAACAGGGATTCCACATTTTATTCTATATTATCTGCCTGTTTATTGATTATTAAAAGTAGCCTTCATAATACAGTGCATGTCTATCTACTTTTAGATGGTTATCTATCTATCTATCTATCTATCTATCTATCTATCTATCTATCTATCTATCTATCTATCTATCTATCTATCTATCTATCTATCTATCTATCTATCTATCCATCTAAATGGAACAAGGTTTAATTCAAAGCCAAAATATAGAAAGTAGAAGAATCAAAGAAACACAAAACTAATACTAAATTTCAAAAAGGACAAAAGTTCACAGAAAGGGGGAAATCATACAAAGAAAAACTACCAAAATTAGGACGGGTTAAAAATACAAACCCAGTTAGGTCCATAAGTATTTGGACCGTATTACAATTTTTATAATTCTGGCTCTGAGCCCCTGGAAATGGGTGGACCATCTATGAAAATGTATGTCATTCCTAAATGGCTCATGCAATATTTTTGTTAAACCCTTTGAATTAATACTGAAAGTATACACATTACTTATGTAATTATATCTTCATTTCAAATCCACTGTGCTGGTATATAGAGCCAAATTATTAAAATTGTGTCACTGTCCAAATACTTACGGACCTAATTTTAACCAACCGTAAAAATAAAGGTAGAAACAAGAATACAGAAAGAACACAGCTAATCCAAAAAATCCTAAACACAAAAATGAATAATAAAAATGTAGATCAAAGCCCAGGACATTGAGAAATTGGATAAAGACCTTCAAAACCCAAACAAAATGCACAGGAGCACAGGAGCTTGTCCTAAGTACTACACCTAAGGGCAAATAACAGACACAAAGTAGGGCAATGCTAAAAGAAATCAAACAAAATTAGAGCAAAACAGAACATTAAAAAGACATCAGAAAAAATACAATGAAAAAAGGGCAAGATTCACAGTCAAACATAACAGGGGCAGCACTTGTGCCTCCTAGAGGATTAACTATGAAAATTCAACTTGTGAATGGGCCCACTGAAACGAGTCTTTGTTTGTTGAGTGTCAGACATTCCAGCAGATTGTCTTGTCATTTGGTGTGACATTCTCAAATGTTCCCAGAGTTCTACACCAGAAATTATAAATGCTGGTCTTACGTTTGGTGTTTTTAAGTCAAGGTTATTTCTTCACCTTCATGGTATACAAGTATTTGATATTCAAAATTGGGTTGTAAAGTTAAATGTTTCCTATTAAATAAAAAAAAAATCCTGTCTGCCCTGCCATTTTTAATGGAGGCGATGGGACACAGAGCAGCACTGGAAAAAAAGCTCAAAAACTTACCAAATATGTCCATATTTTTATACCCAAGAAACTTTTTGAGCCTTAATCCGTGTCTTGAGATTACACACACATTGTTAAATCACTTATATATGTTGTTTAAAAAAAAAAGCACCAATATTATGAGATTTGATCAATTTAAAAGAAGATCAGCTTAGCGCTTTTCTTCCCCCACAATAACCTTTCAGCCCTGAATGGTGTGGTTTCTTCTTAAAAGACCAAATCACAGTAAACTTTTCCTTTGTGTTGTGATGATTTTCTTACATATTTATGTGGAGAAGTCCTCTCAGGATGTCACTTCTATCACACAAACACATAGAAAACCAAGAATGTGCAGTAAAATGATTATTATCAATTCCCTTTTGCTGTCACAAACATGCATTGGAAATACGGAAGGCACGTTATCAAAACTTTTGCCACTTCAAAGTGGATGTCTGCAGTGGGCTGCCACCGTTCCCGGGGTTTGATTCCTGCCTTGGGCCCTGTGTTGGCTGGGATTGGCTCCAGCAGACCCCTGTGACCCTGTGGTTAGGATGTAGAGGGCTGGATAATGGATGGATGGATGGAAGTGGATGTATTGGGTAGGTTTTTAAGCTTTGATTTTCCAGTGATTCTGCATGCCCCATTTCCTCCATTATAAAATACCAGTGCAGGCAAGGTATTTTTAAAAAATATATAGAAAACAGTTAACTTTAGAACACGATTTCACATGGCAAATGCATATATAGCATGTTTGTGAAGAGACGGCTTCAACTTGAAAAATAGCAAACTTATCCTTTAACTAAAAGAGACATTGGTTGTCATTTTTATAATGTATCTCTCATTCATAATTCTTATTGAAGAATTTCACTGTGTTGGTTTGTAAGTAGGTAATTAAGAAGGGCAGTGTATTTCCTAAAAATGTATGTGAGGTGGGATGGTGTGTATGATGTCCTGTTGGCCCCCTCTTACTTAGTGTGACCATTGGCCATTTGTGTCTGACTGCCTCCTGCCTCTGATCCTTATTGCAGTTATGGTAGAAATGAGTGTGGCATTGAAATTGTGGAGTCTGGTGTGGGACGTGATGTGACTTAATGTATTCAGTAGTGTGTATGTGACAATTATAGAATATCAAAAAGAGATTACATTTCCGTGGGATACCAAGCAGGAATTACATTTATAGTAATAAATGATATTTTATAGAATATAAACTGGGAAGACTTCTAAAACGTTTTGAGCCTTAATCCGTGTCTTGTTCAGCTATCACAGTGAAACAAGGGAGTGGAGGAACTTGGACTGTTTCAACAAGTGGACATTTCTCAAAGTATAGGGGATTATTGAAAAAATTGTCAAGAAAAAGGACAGTCCAAGCATAATTCACAGAAAACAACAATAATATTTAGTGTTAGCACGTGGTTCTCTCAGAATCAGCATGTCTTTACAGTCAAGCCGTGAGCTCCCAGTTACAATAACAGGAAATTGCTGGTGATTTGTAGAGTAGTTCTAAGTGTTGCTTCTCCTTGCCTTTCATATGTTCTCATTACATAGAGTATTTCATAATGCTGTCTCTAATGGATGTACTGTGCGAATTATGCTGAATTTGTTCTGAGAACACAGCTGTGTATTTAATGATTTGTCATTTTGAACATCATGTTTAACAGTAAACCTCCTTTCTTCAGTGAATGTTTGCCAGAAGTCAGAAGACCTTGTGCTGCCTTAGGTCACCGTGTTCCCCATAATTTAGGTGTGAATGCACTGCCCTTAAAACCATTGCTGTCACTTTCATCAGGCCTGGGGTCTGATAGTTAAGGTGTGCTGGTAAGATGGATCACATGAGTTTTCCTTAATATAATACATTTAAATTTATGTGGAGATAATTGACCTTTCTTTTTGCCCCTGCACCTATTGCAGCAAATCTGGATGTAAGTAAATCACCAAATATGTATTAAAAAATGAATATAACAACATCCACACACCATAACATGTTTGTAATGAAATTGTTATTACCATTAATAAAGAAACTGACGTAGACACGCTGTCCCCATAATAAAGTAATATCAGTCTCACCACACCAGGGTTTCATGATGTTACTGGTGTAGGTGGCTCACTACACTCAGATATTACAAACTGGAGAATCCCATTGAAAAGGCAAAACATCCAGGAACTTGTTCAAGGGAGGTATCATTTGGTAGCCATTGTCCTGCATGAGGACTTGTTTGTGTGCACTTCAGCCTTTCTGATAGCCAGCTTGTCCTTGATACTACATTACTCCGCCGGAGAGTGAATTATTCAAGAATTTAAAGTGGAACACAGTGCTGGGACTTTGGGTGGGAGCTAAGGTTCCCAGAGGTTTAGGGTCTTTTCTGGGTTTTGGAAGGCCAGTCCTCTGCTGCCCCTCTAGAAATCTCCTGAACGAGAATTCAAGACTCCTTTTTTTTATCTTATCTATAGTGCATTTTGATGTAGCAGAATAAACTGAATTACAAATAGTCTTTCAGTTATTTATTTTTTTGGTGACATCGAGAATGCGTTAGTGGGTCAGTAGTGCTGTGTTGTGGATCAAGTATGTTAATTAATGATTTTTTGACATCAGTGTTTCAATAGTATTTTCATTTGAGGGGTACCTTAGCTGTCCTTAATGAGAATATTATGAATATACTTCATTGTTCAGCATAGACAGATTCATTGTACATTGTGGCTTTACTGCTGGATTAGACATGTTGAGCTCCTCACTATGTAGGCAGATCGGGTAGTGACAGGGATAGCCCCCGGCCCGAGCATATGATGTTGATCCCTTGCCTCACAGGCTGTGTGAGTGTTAGATAGTCATAGTGATAGGAGCTCAGGAGACACAGAGAGGGATAAGGAACTCCAAGTATAATTTTTATCTCTGGGAAGTAGTGGTTAGGACTGCTGCCTTGCAGCTCAGATCACATTTTAGGCCACAATAATCTGTCCAGCACAGTTGGCAGATGCTCCCCTAGCCCTCAGTGACATTTTAAACACCGCTGCACCATTATAATCCACTCAAAATTAGTTTGGTTTCTCCTTACATTTTGACGTCAATGCATTTTGCCGAGTTCAGCAAAATCCCTGAACATTTCACTAAAGCCAACACAGAGTGAATACAATGGCATTTGGTTGGCTCATCACTAATTATCAGCAACCCAGAACTGGATAAAAGAAGTAGAAATGTGATAGGTGGATGGATGGTTATAATCCGTGCACTATGAACTAGCTATTCACACACACAACAGATACAATGAAAACAAATTCGACCACATAAGAGCTTCCGAGTAAGGTCAGGAGTCACGTGTAGGGTGGATAGCAGGGGTCTCCAACACATTGCTCGCAAGCTATTGGTAGCTTACAACCCCTTTCAAAGCAGTTTGCCAAAGGGTTAATGAATCCCACATAAATTTGAAAACTTGATTAGTCATATTAGGGGTGGGCGATCTTTCCAAAAAATTATATCACGATCCTTTTAACACAAAATCACAATCCACAATCTGAATTGCAATCTATCTTTTCAATGTGGCATATACTTACGAGAATATCAAGACTCAAACTCATCAAACCTAAGTAACACTTTATTTTAAATATCAAACAAATTTTAAGTGAACTGTTCTTTCATTCGCTAGCTAAGCAGAGTTGAGGAACACGCCCTGAAGCTGGCAAATGAGTGAGGAGGGCCCACGGCCAACTGCATGTTTCTCGGATTCACGCAAATAAATCGTTACCGCAAGTGAACTATGATACACAGCGAAATGAGAGAAGTCACAAAATCAACTGGAATGTTCAAGCAAATTATAGAAAAAAACCCAATCTAAATCCGTTAAGTAGTTCTCTCGTGGACAGTGGACAGACAGAAAGACATTGGATTTTATATATTATGTATTAGTAAACTTTCAAAATAATGTGCAGTTAAAGTCTCAACAGCATTCTCAGCATTTCTAGATCTTAGTAGAGCCAGATAACTATAAGAATCTTCACCAAGCAGCTCTGAAAATGTCTTCTTTGTTTGGGTCTACATACCTCTGTGAGTCTGACATGAATGTCATGAAATCAAAGTTCAGAACAAGACTGACAGATGAACATTTAAATGGCTCCATAAGAGTGAACCTAAGTGACTACACTCCACCGTACACCTCTCTTGTTGAATCCATGTAGTGCCAGACATCTCACTAACTAAAAAGCACATCACACATGCAACTGGACATGAGAATACTCTTGTGAAGTGAAACTGACATGTAACAAAATGACAAATGAATAAGTAATACCTGTGTATTTGGAATTGCATTGTTTTGTTTTGACAGCAGCCATGTTTTAATTCAATAGTGTGAGATATGCTAGAAAATGCATACAGACATATAAAATGCACTTGCAGGTGAACTAAATATTTTATGTGATGTTTTAATGCAAAATGTGAGTTGTGGACACCAACATTTTGTAAATGTTCAGGCAAAACAAGCTTATTCAGTTTGTTTGGGTTGAAATAAACGTCAGAAAACATGAGTAGCTCTCGGCCATTTTCATTTTGTCAAAGTAGCTCTCAGGGGAAAAAAGATTGGAGACCCCTGGTGTATACCAAAGTCACTCTCTATCCGCACAGTACTTCTAGTGAACCAATCCACGTGACTTCAATATTTACAGGTATTCGTATTCTTTGTTGAAGAACGTAGCCTTCTGGGATATAGAAAAGTCAATCTGACATGTGCAAATTTTAAAAGTTCACTCAGAAAGTTTCAATATGAAGGCAGCCATATGTGACAGAACAAGAAGAGAGTGCAAACAGGATCTGCGAAATGCTCAAATGACGATTTCTTCCTAAGATCTGCAGTGCTCCATCAGCTAGTGTTGGTAACGGGTGAGTATATACTGTAAGGCAGCCAAACTGGCAGTGCCCAACTATCGTAAACACCTAACGCATTTACTCCACTTTTTGGCTATGAAGGCCTGCAGCGCCCGGTACAGATAGTATCCTGAATGGGGTGTCAGTCCACTGCAGGGTGCCCACAAGCAGATGATGGAAGGAAAACCAGAGTATTAGAAAAAAAATGCAAAGATACAGGAAGAGCATGCAACTTCATGCAAAGAGCAGTTAGGCCTGAATCTGAACCACCGTACCACCATGTCACCCACAATTCCCCACTAGTTAATAGCAAATCTCTCCGGTGTTAAACATCTAGCAGTTGGCATCATTGCTGTTCCACATTTTCTTATCTACTCAAAATACATTAATCTGCTCCTGCCATGTGGGATTCTGAAATTTAAAACTTGTCATTCAGGATAACTAAGTGAACCCTGAGGACAGCCTAAAGGCGAAGGCAAGTCGAACCGCGTTAATGACATATACAGCTTCATTATTAAGGTTATTTTGTATTTTTTTACACAAACAGCTCTCATGTGTACAATGATTTTAAGTAAATTACAGCTTCAGACATGCTTAACTAAGTAGGATAAAAATCCCAGAGATCTCATTTACAAAGAAATCACAGTCCTTTACCACTTTCAGGAGCAAACTGATTGGAAAAGCTTTTAATGCTTAAGTATGTTCTGAACCAAAACATGAAAAAGGATATCGCTGTGCCTTGACCCTGTGAATGGACAGGAATATCAAAGCGCAGTAAACCAGTTAGTACCCTGCACATCTCAGGGAAAGAAAACTCACCTTGTAATTTCAAAATCTTGTCTAGGATCACTGAAATCCCCTCTTCTCCCTAGACGACCCCCCAGTCTAAATCACTTTTTCTTTCTATTTGCTCTTATTTTGACTTTAGTAGTGTTAAAGTTGCTGGACAGATTGATTTCCGCTACACTTCTGGGCAGTCTGCAGTCAACAAACTGGTACTTGTTCATTCTGAATCCTGAATGTGGCTTTCAACCAGATTTATTTTCCGCTAACTGCTAAAATTGCAGCAGGCTAGAAAGTGGAGGCTTATCGCACATCTTGGCTCCTTATAAAAAAGTATTCAGTTGAATCAATAATGTTTGTGGAGCCAGCGCTTTAAGAATTTAGTGGCTCTCAAGCTTCTGACGTGACCTTGTCTACTCTGATGTGCACACAGATTTAAAACTTGAACCGGTGGATGTGCTGGGGAATGAGAGCCATTTGTTCACACCCTTTGGGAGGATTACTGCTGATATTTCAATCTGTCAAGTCTCGAGTGCTGTGTGTGTTAGCTGACTTTCAACAGGTAAAGGCTTTGGAAAACAAAATAAAAAAATTCCATTACAAATTTTGTTGCCTTGATATGGCTAGAAAATATTTGAAAATGCATCCCTTAGTGTGAAAGTCAAAGAGACACACACATATACACTTGTGTGGTTGTAGTGGTACAGCCCCTTCCAAGAAATCTGTGCAAGGTACAATGATCCATCCATCCGTTTCCTCCCATTATTGGGTCATTGGGTGCCACGGCCTACCTTGGGATCAGTAAGGGTGAACAACACAAACAGCTCTCTGGATTGAGATGATTTTAGGTTAAGTATTACTTCAGATGTGTTTATGTAACTGCAATGCAAAATCCCAGATATCTGATTCACGAGTGCCTATCCATCATGGGGCATGGATGTGTAGTGACCCTTGGGCAAGCTTATCTATCTATCTATCTATCTATCTATCTATCTATCTATCTATCTATCTATCTATCTATCTTGTATATCACCTTTCACGTCTACGTAAATATTGTCATATTTAAGGGTCTTCATCCATCCATCCTCATCCACTTATCCGAGGTCGGGTTGCGGGGGCAGCAGCTTGAGCAGAGAGGCCCAGACTTCCCTCTCCCCGGCCACTTCTTCTAGCTCTTCCAGGAGAATCCCAAGGTGTTCCCAGGCCAGCTGGGAGACATAGTCCCTCCAGCGTGTCCTGGGTCTTCCCCAAGGTCTTCTCCCGGTTGGACGTGCCCGGAACACCTACCCAGGGAGGCATCCTTATCAGATGCCCAAGCCACCTCATCTGACTCCTCTCGAAGCAGAAGAGCAGCGGCTCTACTCTGAGCCCCTCCTGGATGACTGAGCTTCTCACCCTATCTTTAAGGGAAAGCCCAGACACCCTGCGGAGGAAACTCATTTCAGCCACTTGTATTCGCGATCTCGTTCTTTCGGTCACTACCCATAGCTCATGACCATAGGTGAGGGTAGGAGCGTAGATCGACTGGTAAATTGAGAGCTTTGCCTTACGGCTCAGCTCCTTTTTCACCACGACAAACAGATGCAGAGCCCGCATCACTGCAGACGCCGCACCGATCCGCCTGTCGATCTCACGCTCCATTCTTCCCTTACTCATGAACAAGACCCCGAGATACTTGAACTCCTCCACTTGGGACAGGATCTCTCCCCCAACCCTGAGAGGGCACTCCACCCTTTTCTTTCTTTTTTTTTTTTATTTAAGGGTCTTGTGTGGCTTTAAAAGAGACTGCTTTTAAGAGTACATCAAGGAAGCATGTGAATACAACATCACCACTTACATTGCTGCTTCTTCCAACCTCAGAAATGGAGAAAAGCTCCAGGAAACTTATCCCCGTCTCAAGTTCCACCTGTGACTCCACCCCTTCCAGCCCTTCTGAATAAAAAGACTGAGTGACAAGAACTCAACATTCATTTTGAGAACAGCAGTCGTTGAAGGAAACTGGGAACATCTCAAGGTGTCTTAATTGACAGACCATCTTTTAGCAAACAAAAGCAGCAACTAATCAGGGAATCAGCTTGGTTCCCCAACTCTCCTAACATTTTATTGATCTACTGGTATATATTGATTATTAAAAGTAGCACAGTGCATCCGGAAAGCAATCACAGCGCTTCACTTTTTCCACATTTTGTTATGTTACAGCCTTATTCCAAAATGGATTAAATTCATTTTTTTCATCAGAATTCTACACACAACACCCCATAATGACAACGTGAAAAAAGTTTACTTGAGGTTTTTGTAAATTTATTAAAAATAAAAAAAACTGAGAAATCACATGTACGTAAGTATTCACAGCCTTTGCTCAATACTTTGTCGATGCACCTTTGGCAGCAGTTACAGCCTCAAGTGTTTTTGAATATGATGCCACAAGCTTGGCACACCTATCATTGGCCAGTTTCGCCCATTCCTCTTTGCAGCACCTCTCAAGCTCCATCAGGTTGGATGGGAAGCGTCGGTGCACAGCCATTTTAAGATCTCTCCAGAGATGTTCAATCGGATTCAAGTCTGGGCTCTGGCTGGGCCACTCAAGGACATTCACAGAGTTTGATATCCTGGCTGTGAGCTTAGGGTTGTTGTCCTGCTGAAAGATGAATTGACGCCCCAGTCTGAGGTCAAGAGTTCTCTGGAGCAGATTTTCATCCAGGATGTCTCGGTACATGGCTACAGTCATCTTTCCCTTTATCCTGACTAGTCTCCCAGTTCCTGCCGCTGAAAAACATCCCCACAGCATGATGCTGCCACCACCATGCTTCACTGTAGGGATGGTATTGGCCTGGTGATGAGCGGTGCCTGGTTTCCTCCAAACGTGACCCCTGGCATTCACACCAAAGAGTTCAATCTTTGTCTCATCAGACCAGAGAATTTTGTTTCTCATGGTCTGAGAGTCCTTCAGGTGCCTTTTGGCAAACTCCAGGCGGGCTGCCATTTGCCTTTTACTAAGGGGTGACTTCCATCTGGCCAGTCAATTATACAGGCCTGATTGGTGGATTACTGCAGAGATGGTTGTCCTTCTGGAAGGTTCTCCTCTCTCCACAGAGGACCTCTGACAGAGTGACCATCGGGTTCTTGGTCACCTCCCTGACTAAGGCCCTTCTCCCCCGATCGCTCAGTTTAGATGGCCAGCCAGCTCTAGGAAGAGTCCTGGTGGTTTCGAACTTCTTCCACTTACAGATGATGGAGGCCACTATGCTCATTGGGACCTTCAAAGCAGCAGACATTTTTGTGTAACCTTCCCCAGATTTGTGCCTCGAGACAATCCTGTCTCAGAGGTCTGCAGACAATTCCTTTGACTTCATGCTTGGTTTGTGCTCTGACATGAACTGTCAACTATGGGACCTTATATAGACAGGTGTGTGCCTTTCCAAATCATGTCCAATCAACTGAATTTACCACAGGTGGACTCCAAATAAAGCTGCAGAAACATCTCAAGGATGATCAGGGGAAACAGGATGCACCTGAGCTCAATTTTGAGCTTCATGGCAAAGGCTGTGAATACTTATGTACATGTGCTTTCTCAGTTTTTTTATTTTTAATAAATTTGCAAAAACCTTAAGTAAACTTTTTTCACGTTGTCATTATGGGGTGTTGTGTGTAGAATTCTGAGGAAAAAAATGAATTTAATCCATTTTGGAATAAGGCTGTGACATAACAAAATGTGGAAAAGTGATGCACTGTGAATACTTTCCAGATGCACTCTATCTATCTATCTATCTATCTATCTATCTATCTATCTATCTATCTATCTATCTATCTATCTATCTATCTATCTATCTATCTATCTATCTATTATATAGTGTGTCACACACTATAGTTTACAGGCTCAAACAAATTCATGTTCCTGCAGGACTAGGAGTTGGTGCTGCCCTCCAATTCTTTCTCCTCTCTTCCTGCAGAAAAATGACCCTTCAATTTAATGATCACTTCCCATCCTCAGAAGACACCCACAACCTCACTTATGGTTCTGGGCCACAAGATCCCACCTCCTGCTGATGTCACTTCCAATTCCAGAATGCCACTTTTTATGACCTCATTTCCCCTTCCGCCTACTATATATATGACAGCCATTTTATTGTTTTTCAGTTCTGTTTTGGACTCAAGTCTGTAAAGATCTCACTCTCTGATCTACAGCATAAAGGGTTTTAACCCCAAACCTTTGATGTGTTTTTGTTTTTTATTTACAAGTGCCTTTTTATCTATCTATCTATCTATCTATCTATCTATCTATCTATCTATATATATATATATACTGTATATATATATATCTATCTAATATGGTGACTTTTATAATCTATCTAAACTTTTTCATTTGTCATCTATCAATTTATCAGTGAACAATCCTCATTTGTCTCTCTGCCTACCTAACCTTGTGTACAAATAGAAGCCAGTGAGAATGAACACTGAAATTAGCAAAGCACACAACAAAACTGTCAGCTACCAGGTGAATCACTAACCTATTGATACATATTCCTTGGGGGAATAGATGAAACATGGCTGTCTATGCAGAGAACTGAACTCCACTGGTCTGTATTGGGGCAGGGTGGGCTTACTACAATTTTCTGCATTCAGAGCCCTAGTAGCCTCAGTTCTGGGGCTCCTCCTTTGTATGGGACTCACGCCCTCACTGATCATGCCTGCCGACTACTGTGACTACTGCAATTGGGCCTTCACAAAGCCATTTAGACCAGAAGTCCCTTCTTTACCCAGTCATAACAACTGAATGCTCTGTAATGGATGGCCTAGTGCAGTACCAGTGATGTTTAACTTCTTCAGCTCAGCTCTAGTATAACAAATGAATATTGAAATCTCATGTCAGGACTTGCAGTTAGTATAAAACACCAGGCACTGCAAGGCTAATAAACAGAGAGTAAATGGACACTTGTTTTTTTTCTTGAGTTTAAAGCCATTATTTGAAGACAGGGCAGTGAATTAGAAGGTAGTGTTTCATGGGCCTGAGTTTTGCCTCAGGTTATTTCAAGTTAAAACCAATGTCCTGAGTATGATGGGGTGCAGCCGTCCAACAACATCAATGTGGCGCTTTGTATAGTGCAATGAGTAGTTTTTATTCAATTTGATGTCTAAAGAAATTTAATAATAAAACAAACTCTCCTGCCTCAGTGCCGAAGGGATTTGAAGAAACTTTGAAACAGAAGAGTGGATTCACTAAGTGAGAGCAAAGCGGGTGAAGAAGTCTGACCATTTGTGACAAGAGCACAAGAAAGAATGAGGAGGCCTTGCATCGAGTCTGAACTCTTAGATTTCAAAGAAGACAACATACGCACTAGCTTATATGCTCTGATATTATTTATGGTGAACTTACATTGACAGATAATCTTTAAAGGGGGTAATACTAAAAGGACAAAGCTATTCAGTGCCTCTGTACCAACAGAATTAATACAAACCAGGCTTATATAGAATATGCCCAAAAACAAAGCAGGATAAGAAAAACTAATTTTGAAATTTAAAGCCAATTGTAAGATAAGCTTAGAATCAGTAATACATTAAAAATTGTTCACCTTAATGCCTTAGATTAAAATAGATTAGATAAATTTTATTAACCCAATGGGGAAATTCAGATGCATACATAAGAGTAAAGAAAAAACTAATGAGTTGGAGCTAAATGCAGCTGTGCGTAAATACAACATTTTCACAGTACTGGAAACCTGACTAAATCCTAGAGATGCTCAGCAGTTTAACATAATTGAAGTTTTATGTTATTCAGAAAGGAAGACAAAGGCAAAAATGGTGGGTGGTCATTTATTTAAATATGAGTCTGCTTCAATGTGTGAATGATCCACATCTAAGTGAAGACATGCCATTTCAAGTAATAAGCTGCATGGATAGACACCTAACAGCCAGATTGTTCTATAGAACGCCAAATGTCAACATATAACCTAATAATAATAAAAAAATCAACTGTACGAATAGATATTATATTTTTTAATTGTCTGCTCATAAACTGGTAAAACCCAAGTGCTAGAAGCACTTCCACATCAACCAGACCACCACAGAAACAGGTTGCAAGAACCCAACCAATGTGTATGGAGTTCTCTTTCTCCAGCCTGCAGAAGTCCAAACTAGAAAGATGCCAGAGGTGTGCTGCCACCTAGATAGATAGATAGATAGATAGATAGATAGATAGATAGATAGATAGATACTTTATTAATCCCAAGGGGAAATTCACATAATCCAGCAGCAGTATACTGATACAAAAACAATATTAAATTAAAGAGTAATAAAAAATGCAGGTAAAAACAGACAATAACTTTGTATAATGTTAATGTTTAACCCCCGGGTGGAATTGAAGAGTCGCATAGTGTGGTGGAGGAACGATCTCCTCAGTCTGTCACTGAAGCTACTCCTCTGCCTGGAGATGACACTGTTCAGTGGATGCACTGGATTCTTCATGATTGACAGGAGTTTACTTAATGCCCGTCGCTCTGCCACAGATGTTAAACTGTCCAGCTTCATTCCTACAATAGAGCCTGCCTTCCTAACAAGTTTGTCCAGGCGTGAGGCGTCTTTCATCTTTATGCTGCTACCCCAGCACACCACCGCGTAAAAGAGGGCACTCGCCACAACCGTCTGGTAGAACATCTGCAGCATCTTATTGCAGATGTTGAAGGACGCCAACCTTCTAAGAAAGTATAGTTGGCTCTGACCTTTCTTACACAGAGCATCAGTATTGGCAGTCCAGTCCAATTTGTCATCTAGCTGCACTCCCAGATATTTATAGGTCTTTACCCTCTACACACAGTCTCCTCTGATGATCATGGGGTCCATGAGGGGCCTGGGCCTCCTAAAATCCACTACCAGCTCCTTGGTTTTGCTGGTGTTCAGGTGTAAGTGGTTTGAGTCGCACCATTTAACAAAGTATTTGATTAGCTTCCTATACTCCTCCTCCTGCCCACTCCTGATGCAGCCCACGATAGCAGTGTCGTCAGCGAACTTTTGCACGTGGCAGGACTCCGAATCGTATTGGAAGTCTGATGTATATAGATTGAACAGGACCAGAGAAAGTACAGTCCCCTGCGGCGCTCCTGTGTTGCTGACCACAATGTCAGACCTGCAGTTCCTGTGACGCACATACTGAGGTCTGTCAGTAAGATAGTCCACGATCCATGCCACCAGGTGTGAATCTACTCCCATCTGTCAGCTTGGCCCTAAAGAGCAGAGGTTGGATGGTGTTGAAGGCGCTAGAGAAGTCCAGAAACATAATTCTTACTGCACCACTGCCTCTGTCCAAAATGGAGAGGGATCGGTGTAGCATATAGATGATGGCATCCTCCGCTCCAACCTTCTCCTGGTAAGCGAACTGCAGAAGGTCGAGGGCGTGGTGGACCTGTTGCCTCAGGTGGTGAAGCAGCTGCCGCTCCATGGTCTTCATCAGATGTGACGTCAGAGCAACAGGCCGGACGTCATTCAGCTCACTAGGACGTGATACCTTTCGAGAAGCATAATGCCCCAGTTGACAGTCCTTGGATGTACTTTCACTAATTTGCCTTTCGACTGGACAAAGATACCAGCAACCACCCCAGACAGGTTGCCAGTCCTTCTGCAACCTCTTTCACACATGGACAAAAAACAAGAGGTGAAACAAGTAAACCCTTCAAAAATGTCCAAAATTACAATGGCAGCAGCCATAATTCAAATTCAGAGAAAGCAAGAATAAGAATTAAGAATGGGTCTTATGAAGGTTACTTCTGTCTTGAGGGTGGGCTAGCTGGACAGCCACTGCTATTTGCAAGTGAACAAGCTGGACAGAGCAACAGGAACTGTGTGTGGGTCATTTGACTGCAAAGACACTATACAGAACAGTTATGCTTTAGGCAAAACCATGCTGGCTGAGCAACCCCTCACAATCTACACCAGTTAAAGCATTCAGGATGCTTGAATTTAACTCTAAATGAAAGGTGTAACAATGAAATTGAAATGAGAGCTTACATTCTGAAATTGAAAAAGGTAATCCCACTGGTAGGATTTTAATTCGACACATTCCGAACTGACTTGCTGCTGAATCATTGATTTGCCGTGTTGTTTTTCGTTGGTCAGTTTCAAGAGTTCTACAGCTACCTGCACTCTTCTGAGGAAACACAAAGAAGGCAGTGTGTAAAAAGAAGCAGACCTGCTTGTAAAAGTCAGACTTAGAAAGGTAATGTTAAAATTCACAAATGTGTTTGCTTAATCTGCATTAATACTGTAGAATATATGTGTCCTTTCTTAGATAATGGAATAATCTTTCACCCCTGTAACGTAACATGTAATAGAAATCTCTCAGCTATTTCTGTAAGAATGCAATATTAATTGGTCAATCAGGAACATAGTCTCTCTGCTAGAAGCACAGACTGTTACATTAGCTTACAAAAAGAACAATAGCATTCAGTTTGCTGAGCATATGCTTTGACGTACGTCATATAAGTATAGGATAAGAAATGCAACAAGATATGTAAGCCTTAAACACAAATTTGATAACTTTCGTATTATCAGTTGTTGAATTTTACAAAAGCTTTTAAAACAAAGATACCTGGACTGATAAATTATTTGATTTGTGTCCCCCTCATTGCCTGAGTCTTTCTATGAAGCAAGCAGAAGCAGCAGAATTTCGGAAACCCTAAACTGCAACTGCACTGCTTACACTCAGTTTTCAGGGTCTTGGCTCTGAATGAGCTGAGCAAGCTTGTGCACACATTTGACGTCCACCCACTGACTAATAGAAAGAAGAAGCTCAGCACTTCATCTGCCATTGTTTGATGAACAGGCTTGCATTGTGCAGTGTTCAAAGAGGTCATTCTGATTTAGTGAACTCTAAGCACTGTCTGAAGTCAATCAGATTGCATTACTGTACATTGTGGTTTGAATACAAGCTTAGAGCATGCAGATAACCACCCATATTTTACCTTTAGATCAATAATAAGAAAACTGCTATATTTTTGAGGACCCTTATTTTTCAGGAAAAAGTCACAGGTAGCCCTCATGACCAGAGCATGTAGTAAATTGCTTTTCAAAAGTCAGGAGCTCATTGTAGGGTGCACTTCTGCACACATGCATGTGGAGAGTCTCGAGTCACTAATGAACCTTATTAATGCACAACTTTAAGATGTGGGAAAAAGATAAAATACTAGAAAAAAAACAAAAAACACACAGCATGGAACCCAGGAAAAAGTACACTGGCACTTGTAATGGACCTCAGGTCGATGGAGCTCTGTTATCATTGATCTTTTTTAAATGTAAATGTTGACCATGTTTATTTTGATCAAATATTACTTTAATTAATCTCTTTACATGTTCCTATATCACTGATTTATTTCTTTATTATTTGCATGTGTGTTTGTCTAAGTGTAATGAAGGTCAAAGCATTTTTTCTTGTACAGAAGTTGTGGTGAATTGCCTGACAGTTCTAAAGTTGAATTGTATTGTATTGTGCCATTTTGGTGTGACACAGAGGCGTGGTGGTCAAAGCTACAACCTTCCTTCTTCAGACTCCCCAGTTTGAATCTTGGCCCTGTTACTGTCTGTCTGGAGTTTACACATTCCCACTAGTCCATATAGGCTTTTCTCCAGATTCTCCAGTTCTCCTCCCATTTCCCAACAACACATGTTATAACAGATTTATGACTCTAAATTGGCCATGTGAGATGGAATGTGCTCTGTTATGGAGTTGCATCCCATCCTGAGTTGTCTCCTGCGCTGCACCCTATGCTACTAAATCAGGCTGAGGCCCCTGACTACGTGTTAAAATAAATGGGTTTGACAATGGGTAGATGAAGAGTGCGGCACTACTGCTACTTCAACCTGTTTTCTCCAAATCATTTTTACGTTCATTTGGTTCATCTTGGATTTTAGGTTT
Organism: Polypterus senegalus; assembly: GCF_016835505.1. NCBI lineage: Eukaryota > Metazoa > Chordata > Cladistia > Polypteriformes > Polypteridae > Polypterus > Polypterus senegalus. The sequence goes on from NC_053161.1 coordinate 53,805,521, forward strand.
TGCTTTAGATGTTTTCTTTTGTAAGTACTCAATTACTCTTTAGTTTATGAATTTTGATTTCTGGATTGTGGACTTAACTTTGTTACCTTTTTGATTTGCATCTTTTAGGCAAATCGTTTTTGACTTCTTTGATTCTTCCACCTTTTGAATAAATCTTAAATCCAAAAGAAGCTTTGTTTTTGTCATGGTGGGCCAGGGGTTTAATGGTTCCTCTCTCCCATTCAGAGTTTTTGAATTTAAAAGCCTTCCCCATTTTCTGTTAGGGCTGTGGAAGCTGTGAGGCCCTAGATGGTTTGGGTAGGTAAGCCATAAAGTTTCTGGTCAGGCATATATAGAGCACTGGTCTGATTCTCGTTTTGATGCCTTCAGTCATTTTGAGATTTGCAGTCATAACAGAGACAGAAATAGTTGGTTATCTAATGTCCTTTCCCGAAACAGCTACTTAGTGAATGCTGGTTTATATTTTAATTATTAATCCTATTTTTGTGTTGTCATTTCACCTTAAATAATGACTTTGTAATAATGTCATATGTAGCAATGCATGCTAGACATGTAACTGGTAACATCATCATGCGACCATGAAAATTAAGCTTTAAATGGTGATATCCACAAAACAACACACAAAAAGGTCAGACAATCAGTCATTATCTAACCCGCTATATCCTAACACAGGGTCACAGGGGTCTGCTGGAGCTGGGCTTAAGGCAGCAACAAATCCTGGGCAGGACGCCAGCCCACCACCACAAAAAGGTGCTGTGATGAATTACAAAAATAGGCAATGATTAGAAAAATACTTCCAAAAATGATACAAAGTAAATAATTGGACATAAAAACATAGAGCCTCCTTCCTAAGGTATGGTCTATGAGTGCACTCATCAGATTTCTCAGGATGTTGCCTACAGAGCTGTCTAAGGAGGCCAGGAACAAGCAGGCATTCATTAACAGAACTCTGGTACAAAACCCATTCCCTGGACCAGATTAAATGTTTTGGCATCTCAGTGCCTAGCGTGCATCATCTCATATTGCTGTTCACAATCCACATTCACAGGAAAAATTGGTTGAGACTAATGGTTCAATAGAGAGGTTTTAAAAGGTTTTGGGTAAGAAATGTGAAATACTTGGGGCCTCATACATAACACCATGCGTAGAACTCTCATTAAAATATGGCGTACGGAAAAAGGTGTGAAATGTTCCTGCGCACAAAAAAATTCAGATGCACAAAACTGTGTGCAAGCCAACTTCAGCTGCACTTCAGCTCTATAAATCCCGGTTAGCATGAAAAGTAACGTATTGCATGCACCAGCCACCCCACCCCAACACCTCCCAGAAACACCTTCCCAGTTCAGTATTAGGTTAAAAAACAATGACAAAAGCATTTGGAAAAAAACAATTACAGTGAATGTGAAGTGGAGGCATGGAAAAACATACTATTTGCTGGCTTAATCAGTGGTATAAACAACCAAAGGAAGTTGATCGAGTGAAACAGAGTGGCGGACACACTCAAAAGTTTAACTTCAGAGAGTCACACAGTGCCCGAAATAAAAAAGAAGTTGTCAGATATCAAAGTCGTCATGGAAAGGCGAGTTGTAGCGCACCATCTGAGTGTCTTACAGAAGTGTTTTAGGGTACAGAGAAAAGAAAAAAAATAGAGACCCAGTGTAAAAAATGGTCAAAATGTCCACTTTGATCTCATAGTTTATTTTGTCATTAAAGTAGAATGTTGTAAACTTAATCTTAAAATCAATGTTAAATTTACTAGAGTTTCTCAGATGCTGCATATTGTACAGTATGTGTTCTTCTATGTGTGCCAATCACTACGTGCTTCCAGGCTTTCTCTTCCTCCTACTGAACACAGAATCCATTACATTCGTGATATTACAGCTCTCTGAACATTTAAAATACTGAGATGTATACTTGCTATCATTTTCATGATGAAATGAATTAAAGCATGTATTAAACAGGGGGGCACGGTGACGCAGTGGTAGCAATGAGCTGGCTCCCCATCCAGAGATTCTTCCTGTCTCCCACAAGATGCTTGTTGCGCCATGTGCAACTCTCGATAAAATAATTTATTGTAGCAGTACAGTCTCTTTCAGACGTACTAACCCCTAATTCCTGTCCTTCCTTTACTTTCTCCACGTAATCAATCACCACACAATAAGCTCTTTAATAAATGTTGGACCATCTGTAAGCTTAGAGTGCAGATTCTTTAAAACTTTTAAAGAAATATCTTCTTAATACATGTTTAATTATTCCATTAATCTATCCACCAGGTCTCAGCAAGCATACAGAGCAGGGCAGCACAAATCCCACGATGGAGTGCCAAGCTCATCACTACTGTGCCCACATGTTTATTTATTAACAGTACACATTATTTCAATGAAGTTAAAAATGTATCTGTATAATGTAATATACATACTTTAATGCATTTCATCTTAAAAATGATTTCAACGGCTCCAAGAATTTAGCTCTTGGAAATCTTAAATCAACTTAGAAGTCAGTCGTCATCATCTGTAAATACACGCTCTCTTCTATTCAATTGAAATGAATTCCTTTATTGTTATTGTATGGTACAATGAGATTCAATATGCAAATCCTTCATAAACTTATTTTCCTATAAAATAATAATAGTAATAATAATAATACTGTAAAAAACAATGAAAAATATACAATATGAAAGCATAAGTACAATATACATGTGTATATAGTGCAGATATTGTACAAATGGTTCATAAAGTGGCTCAGGTTGTGCAATATTACAACTGTAGTGCAAGTTTACAGTGAGATAATTGTACTTATAAGTACAAACAGTTCTACCAGGAGCACTTGACGGACTGATTGAGTGCATTTAGAGCTCTTGGGATGAAACTGTTTCTGAACCTCAAGGTTCATACAGGAAAGGCTCTGAAGCATTTGCCGAAGGGGAGAAGTTTAAATAGACTGTGTGCATTGCTGAGGCATCGTGTGCTATAAATGTTCTCCAGGGTAGACACTGTATCCCGATAATCCTCTCTGCTCTCGACACAACCTGCCATAGAGCTCTCAGATCCACACTCAGATGCAGTGGGTTAATATACTCTGAGTGGTGCACCGAGATTAACAATGCTAAAGCAGCTGTGGTATTTGTAATAGTTTGGCCATTCTGTGCACCATTATATTGTTACAGAATGATTACAATCAGATGCCTTAAATTTATAAACAATATACTTTTAATTTCAGTATGTTTGATAAAGCCGCAAAGAAAGCGAAACTAAACAGGAACAGTAGCACTGCTTTGGTGCTGTTTGCAAAATTGTGCCAAAAACGTGCATACACAATGAATTGGCCTGGTGTGAGAATGTGCGTGACTTTACGCCAAGTTTAGTTTTTATACATCTGGAAGTGAGCGTGGAAACGGGTGTACGCAACATTTTTGTACTTACACACCGTTTACTCATTCGGCCCCAGGTATGTCACAAAATGACATTGTAAACAATACTGGCTCTGGTTTCTTTATAATAGTATATGGACCAATGCATCTGAAACTCTCAAGCAAATGTTTTAGGTCATGTGCCACATCTTTTACCCTAATTTGTAGTCTATAGGAATTTTTGTTTGTCTGAAAAGCATTATGCAGAGGTTTCCACTTTCAACAATTACTTCTATATTGCTTATCAATGTGCTTTGATGCTCATATAAATGGGTACTGAAGTCTTGACAGCGGTTACAGGCAGAAGTGTTGGTTTGTACCCATAAAGACACTCCGTTTAAGATATCACAGGCATTGTTATGAATGCATTTCTTGATAAGTCGGCAAACGTGAAAGGACTTCTGTATTAATCTATAATACAGTATTAATAACAGTACACCTTAAGAATTTTTCAAGATCAGCCACATCCACATTTTACCACAAATAATTTCCAAAGCCAAGAAAAACACTGTAGACTTTGCTTTGATTTTGGAAGTCCATGTAAGTGAATGAATTTCAGATTCTTTAGTGATGGCTTGTGATAGTGATGTTTTTTCAGGGAAATGAAATGTGCTGCTTCACAAAATCTATCAGCAATAATTAGTATTGTAGTGAAACGTAGAAAGATAATGATAAAATCAATTCATATTTCTTTATGTGGTCTGCTTTGTAGGGAAATATGTTTTGACAATCCAAGCAACCACCTTGAGGGTGTTTTAGCTTGACTACATGTTTCACATCCTTCTTTATTATCGGTCACCAGAAGTTCCTCCGAATTAACTCAAAAGTCTTTTGAACACCAGAATACCTAGCAATTAAAGAATCATGACCTCATTTACAGACTATTGATAATGCTTCTTCAGGTAGAAAAAATGAATCCCCTCAAGAAGCTGTTCCTCTCCTTGTCTACTGACTTCCACAAGAACATTTGAGAATCAAACTACATCCAGCAAGTTAACAACATGCTTCAAGTATACAAAAATAATAAAGTTGCTAAAGATTAATTTTCTGCATTTACACTGGACTTCTTCACTGCTAATCTTAGAGCAGTCAGTGATGAACAGGTAGAAACACTTCACCAGAGGCCTCATGCATAACGCAGTGCAGCGTAGAATTCACACACTTCCACGTTCTTCCGCTCCATAAATCTCGGCCAGCATGAAATGTAACTCACGCACCTGCTGTCCCAGACCATCTCCTCCCAGAATTACGTCTCTTTGAATATGCAAATCAATATAAATAGCCCTTAAGCTCAGCGATCTGTGAAAAGGCAATGGCAAAAGCACGAGGAAATTTCAACGAATACCAAGTGGAGGCAAGGAAAAACGTACCATTTGTTGGTTTAAAGAGTGGTATTAACAACAAAAGGAAGCTAATCGACTGGCATAGAGTGTCGGAAACTCGAAAGTTCAAGTTCACAAAGTCGCACAGTGCCCAAAATAAAAAAGAAGTTGTCAGATATCAAAGTCGCCGTGAAAAGAAGAGCCGTATGAAAGCTTATTAGGGTACAGAGAAAAAAAAATAGACACACAGTGGGAGAAAAGCACAAAATGTCAACTTTAATCTCTAATTTTCCACTTTAACCATGTAGTTTATTTTGTCATCAAAGTAGAACGTCATAAACTTCATCTTAAAATCATTTAATTTACTTGTTTCTCAAATCCCACCGTAACTAAAGTAGCATGTTAAATGCTTTGTTTTGTATTTGATCTTCTATGTGTTCTATGTGTGTGAATCACTACGTGCTTCCGGGCTCTCTCTTCCTCCGACAGGACACAGAATCCATTATGTTCGTAATATTACAGCTCTCTGAATAATTAAAATACTGAGATGTATACTTGATATCATTATCATGATGATAGAAGTTAAAGCACGTTATTAAACATGGGAACACGTGGCACAGTGATTGTTCATGCCTCACGCAAGATGCTTGCTGCGCCATGCATGACCTTCGATGAAATTATTTATTGCAGCAGTACTGTCTCTTTCCAATGTACTATCCTCCAATTCCTGTCCTTCCTTTTCTTTCTCCAAGTAACCAATCGTCACACTATCAGCTCTGTAATAGATGTTAAACCATCTGTAAGCTTAGAACGCCGATTCTTCGAAACTTTTAAGGAACATTGAAATATCTTCATAGTATGTGTTTAATTATTCTATCCATCTATCCTTCCAGTGTCGCGCCAGCCCCAACAAGAATACAGTGCGAGGCAGGAACAATCCATGAACTAGCTAGCACTGCAGCACCGTGTCCTCACATGTTTAACTATTAACGATATATATTATTTAAATGATGTTAACATTTTATGTGTATAATGTAATAAACATATTTTGCTGCATTTGATCTTAAAAATGATATCGTCATCATATGTAAATACACGCTTTATAAAGTGGCTCAGGCTGTGCAATATTGTAACTGTATCGCAAGTTTACAGTGAGGTAATTGTACTTATAAGTACAAAGCGTTCTACAAGGAACACTTGATGGACTGATTGAGTGCGTTTATAGTTCTTGAGATGAAACTGTTTCTAAACAGCGATGTCCCTACAGGAAAGGCTCTGAAGAGTTTGCCGTATGAGAGCAGTTCAATAGACAGCATGGCTGAGGCAGCGTGTGCTTGATGCTGTATACCGATAATTCTCTTTCTGATCAGCTGCTGTAGAGCTGTGATTCAACATTCAGATACAGTGGGATAAATAGTCTGAGTGGTGCATTGAGAGAAACAACGGTAAAGCAGCTATGGTATTTGGAATAGTTTGGCCATTACGTGGACCATTATATTGTTAAAGGTTAATTACAGTCAGATGCCTTAAACTAATAAACAATATACGGTTAATTTCAGTGTATTTATAAAGCTGCATCAGGGATGTGCATCTAAAAAAGAAAGGGAAACCACACTGAAGTAGTAGCACTGCTTTGACACTGGGTGCCGGCACTTTGCAAAACTGAGCGGTGAACTTGCATACGCCAGGGTTTGAGCTAGCATGAAATTGTGCATTGCTTTAAGCCAAGTTTAGGTTTTATACATTGCGATTTGAGCGTGGAAACGGGAGTACACCACATTTTTGTGCTTATGCATTGTTTATGCATGAGGCCCCAGGACTTTAACAATAAAAAAATAGTATCAGGCCATTTGAAATCCATCATTGCTGGCTGACTATTGTTGGAGACTGAAACAAGAAGCATCAGATGCAACATACAAACAAAAATCAGCAGAAAATCATTTTTAGAGCAATTGAACTATTGTAGTGTGTCAGCATCATTAAGCGATTAAACACACTAAACTCAGTAAAAGTTCATTTCATGTTTCTCCAAATACTATGTGACACAGTCAATCTGATAGATATTTTTGTTCAGCTTGAAGCTGTCTATAATCAACACCAAAATTCAAATAGTAAATAGCCTATCCCAGTAGCTTATGGTGCCATAAAGGAACAAGCACTGGATGGGGAGCAAGTCCATCAGAAGGGAGGGCTCACACACACTCACAAGTAGCCATTTTACAATCACCAACTGAGCTAATGTGCACATCTTCAGAAATGTCAAAGAAAAACTAACACAGTTCCATCAAGGACATGCAAGCACAACACAGATAGGTACTGGGCAAGTTATTTGAACCCTTGACAATGACGCTCTGAAGCAGCAGTGCTGGTAACTCTGCCTGCAAGAACGTTAATCCAGTGAAAGAGAATCAAAGCAGAGAGAAGCAATTACAGCATCGGGTCAGCAGCAAAAGGCACAGACATTCTGTGAAACCGAGCTCATCCTCTTGCTACCTTTGCTTTAAATTAGTGGCAAGATGTCAACGGTGGCAGAGCAATCAAATCTGTTTACCATCATCTGCCTGCTGTTCAAAAGCTTGTGACAGGAGGTAAGAGGGCAGTGTCACTGAAACTCCACAACTGCTGATCTGACTAACAGAGAAAAGAAGAGTATTGATAGTCAAGACAAGTATGCAGGAGATGATTTTTTTTTTTTTATTAATGCATTATACAGATAGCGACATGGAGGAGGGTCTCTTGCTACCTCTGCTTTTCTTTTTCCCAAGAGACGCCACTAAGGAATGCAAGAAATCAAATCATGCATACAATTATTTCACTTCAGTAACACCCTAGATGCTGATTTTTTAATGAGAGCTCAATAAAAGGCAATTACACTGACAGTCAAGGAACCACCATGAAAACAAGAAACATTCAAATACTTATGAAAAAAAATAACCTAAATACTGTGTCTCTGTAGTACACATGTTGTAGCTTACCCTCTGCCATGAATCAAATCCTGGTCCTTATAAATAACCGGACACAGGCAAGTTGAATTAAGAGTTTGTGTCACAGTGGAGCAGAGAGTGGTATTGTTCACATAGACAGTGCCACCACCGCGATGTACCAGACTGCCCCTCCACTAATGGTAACATCCATGCATATATACTGTATATCTTGTCACACACTTGTGCATGGAAGGCAGCTAAAGGGCCTAAATGAGGGTAATTCCACAACCGACTTTGGGGTGGTGGAGTGTTCTAATCCTTTCTCTCTTTCCACTGCAGACCAGTTATAGGAAGTTCCTCCTGGCCCCAATGACGTCACTTCTGGTCCTGGCCCTGATAATCTCACTTCCTCTGCCTTCCTTTAAAACCCCCATCTTTGCCTCATCCAAGTCAATTCTGTTCTGGACTCGAATCTGTACTATTGTGCAATCAGTATTCAAATTTGCAGCCAGGCTTCAAGTATACAAGAGGCTGCCCCATAATTATATATCAACCTGTGATTAATGTACAGAAAAATGACTGGACCATAGCACACCTATGCTGAAAACCACACTGCCTGTTTTGAAAAGTTAGTCGTTGGGCTTTACAAAGTTCGCAGTCATAGCTCAGATGTTGGGATTATTCTCTGTTTAATATTTGATACTCTTTTTTGGAGGCATATTTCTAAATGGTTATTTAAGAATTATGTTTTTTGGGTTGTTAAATCCAAAGTGAATGTTAGTTTTCCTTTTTATTTTTGTTTTGACATGGATAGAATTTATTTCCCTCACCATTTTATTCTTTACAGTCATTGTCATTTTGGTTGTTATGGAGTCACCGTAGTAATCTGGTCAGAGGTCACAACACTTGATGCCAGCAGTGTGATGGTGTAAAAGGGGTGCTGTTCACTTCCTCTTTTAGTTTTCTTTGACAACATTTTTCTGACTTTGATTTAGGGTTTTGTTTATTTTGTTTTGTTTATATTAGTATTATATATTAGATGATGCCTTTACCCAAGATGGCTTACAACATTTGAGGTATAATTGGTTTCATTTTTTTGTTTTTTCATTTGGAGCACAGGCAGATGAAGTAACTTACTCGTGTCAGTAGCACAATTTAAACCCATAACTTCAATGTTTGAAATCCATACATTTTGAAGATAGATCAACTTGAATTCCTGGTTTATGAACGTGCCATGTTTCCCACCTTTCATTTCACCTTCTAGTCCCCAGTTCAAATTGTTTCTGTTATTTTTATCAGGACTCATGGCAGAATACAGTAACTCTGGCCTTAATCTTGCAAGGCCAGACGTGATTCTCTAAACACGTGATTCTTTTTCATTAAAAAGTGTGTACTGAATAGCGATGAAATCCTCTGCTGCAATCTCTACATTCCCTAGACTTCTTCCTAAAATATCTGTCGCCAATTTCTCCAGTCCATGCATTTTAATCTTCTGGCGGAGTATCAGTAGGTTGTGTTTATTTTTAAAATGTGCAATGTGTTCTCTGCTGTGGTGGGCTGGCACCCTGCCTGGGGTTTGTTTCCTGCCTTGCGCCCTGTGTTGGCTGGGATTGGCTCCAGCAGACCCTCGTGACCCTCTAGTTAGGATATAGTGGGTTGGATGATGGATGGATGGCTGGATGTGTTCTCTGCACACGTGACACACGCTTATATGTCTAATAAGGTTTTTTTCAACTGTAGGAGGTTCATCACGTCTTCAGTCGTAAAGCGAAGCTTGCTGTCTGTTGGAGCATGTTAACAAGAGCACCCTCACTCTTTGTAGTTCAAAATCACCAGCCCTACTTATGAGACGTTGGAATGGTCTGGAAGTGTGACACTCAGTAAGCCGTCTAATTGGTCCCACCCAGTTTTAAGCATCATGGTTGTCTCCAGATGTATACATAAGATGTCTGGCTTCAGTGAGAGTACTCTGGCATTGCACTAATGTGTTAATGAATTGCTACTGTGCACTTTGTAAATGTGACTCCCTAGGAAACCAATGATTTTTTATATTATTATTATTATGCTCTGACATGTCTATTTAAACTACAGGACTGGGCCTCTGACCCCAGGACTTATCCTGTGTTTTGAACCATACACAGCACTTTCTTTATTTTAAAGACAGGGGTTTTGTTATGTTGGGGTCCTATGATGACCCTATTCTCCCCTTTATACTCTTTATAATATAGACCTTGACAGAACACTTCAAACCCCATATTCTTACCATACTGTCAGCTGCTACTGCAGCTCAATACTTTCCCCTTCCTTTAACATCTGTGTGCCTAGGCAATCAGAACCAGAACAGACAGACAAAAAAGTTATACATTTATTCCTTTATTATAGTGTAATAGACGGCTGGGTCCCATGCCCGGTCGGGATGCCCCTGCTGTATATGGTCTGGGGGAGCAGCAATGGGCTCCTTACTACCTTCCCCGGGACGCTTGGTGGCAGCCTCCCTGGCTGACGATGGTGCCTCAGTTTCCCGCAGGGTTTTCTGGGAGATGGAGTTCTCCACAACCCTGTGGGGATCTGGAATGGCCACCAGAGGGTGCTGCATGGATCCCGGAGCCCACCTGGTCATCTCTACAGCCCCACCCGGAGGTGCAATTAGCCACAGGTGTTTAAGCACTTCCGGGTGGGCTATAAAAGGGCCAGCATCCACCACTGATTAACCAGAATTGGGAGGAAGAGGACGAGGTTGCCTGAGAGAAGTGCTGGTGCCAGCAGAAGGATTGCTGTGTGATTTGGGACTGTGTTATACCTGTGGGGTTCACGGGGAAGATGTGCCCCACAGGTGAAGAAAAAATAAAAGATTTCTGTCCCTTTTATACGTGCCTCAGTGTGAATCTGTGCCTGGTCGGGCGCTTATATAGAGCCTTATTCACAATAGATAAAATATTACTTTTAGTGCCATAAACAAAAAGCAAACAGAATGTGACTTTGCAAACTATATACACCAATAGTGCTAGATATGCAGTTTCAGGAGGCACATAAACTTGTAGTTACACTCTAAACTCCTCTTACCAGCACATGGCCTGCACTGAGTCAGGTAGTATGGCCTGTCTGTATATGGCTGCTGAGAGAGAGTTCAGTACTTCTCAGGATGGAAAATGGCAAAGACAACAAACATTTGCAAGCCTCCTCTTATTGTTTATCTGTGGTTCTGGGCTCACCAATGAAACAGCTCAAGCACAAGCCCTCACCCCTAAGCTTTGGCAGCATTTTCACCAATTACAAAGTGATACCCAAATGCAGTTTCAATTAAACAGGAAAGAAAGGTAATGAAGTCGTAAAGTGCCCCTCATGGTGCTCTTCTTATCAATTAAACTGGCCTATCCAGCTTCCTTGAACTTTAAAATTAGATAGGCAATAAACATTTAGATTTTTATTCATTAATAATGAAAACATATTATCAGCTTGTATCTGTGGTGGGCTGGCGCCCTGCCTGGGATTTGTTTCTTGCCTTGCACCCTGTGTTGGCTGGGATTGGCTCCAGCAGACCCCCATGACCCTGTAGTTGGGAAATAGCGGGATGGATAATGGATGGATGGATCAGCTTGTATATCTAGATATTAGTCTCCAGTACAACACGTAAAAAGTCTCTCATCTCTGCCTCTTTTATATTCTCCAAATGTGTTGGAGAACGGAATCTGAGATCCCCTTTCTACCCCCATGACCTTACTGCATAGTGTCACAGAGTTTCCAGCTGTGCATGCTGGACATGGCCAGGAGTTGACACTGCAAGAACAATAGGACAGACAGTCCTAATTCTAGGCCCCTTCTTAGTAGTAATTCCTGGGAGACTTTGGCTGAAGGAGACAGAGTGAACTGCGAGTCCATATGGATGGAGAGCATACAGTATATGAACTAGTTGTCTTTACAATGACGTTTCCTCTACTTACATGTTAAATTGAAGTGGCAGTTTAGTTTTCTCCCTTCCAATTACACCAGTTAATTTTGTGACAGAGGCCGGTGATAGCTTCTCACTTTAATAAGTGAAACAGCCCCCTTAATGAGATGGGTCAATTGTCCTACTACTTTCAGTTAGGGACAATTAGAAATAATTAAGTTCATTGTGGAGTTCAGATGGAAGTGCAACTGTTTTAAAGGAGCTTTTAGCTGGACTATAAAGAGAGAGAGTGTGAAAGCAAGAGAAGTTGCCTGCCGTGAGAGCCTCTCTGAAGAGCCCAGAGCTGCTGGTTACAATGGTTGTGTGCTAAATCTGGGTTTATGGTACTGTAAGGGGTTCAAAAAACAAGAAATGTAAGTCTCAGAGAGTGTTGGGGTTTCAGATGGAAAGCCCTGTTTAATGTTAAAAAAAGTCCAAGAAAAAGGCAAATGAGGGAGCAAAATAGACTTCAGAGGTCTTCAGGCTGACAAGAGTGTTCTGTCGTTCTTCAAGGTTTGTTCCACACTAAACACTGACTTCCAGTTCATCTTCTGTTGATATATTGATGGCCCGGAAGACATGGAGTTGTTGGAAGTGCATCTGGGTCAGTGGTTATCCTGTGAGTCAAGTCTCGGAACTGTGGGTGAAAAACAACAGGCAGTAAATGATAGCAACCCCTCTCTGACTGGGGTGGCATCATTAGAATTTAAGTTGCCCTGAAGATGTCTCCTACACACACTTTCAATCTTTTTGTGTCAGATCTGCTTTTTTGTTTTGGTAGCTGTTCATAATTTTTATTGGCTGTGATAATGACATTATTTCGTGGCCACCTTAGGACCTTTGTTTATTTGGGGCACGGCCACGTTGCTCTTGCCTTTCATGGATGTGCCCATATTGTTTTCTGTTGCTATATCCCACTGCAGACCTCAGTAGACACACTTTGTCATTGGGTCATCTGGAATCTGTGTGTTGGACTTACATTACAACCAGCATCTTTGTCTGAGCTAGTTAGGGAAATTTAAAACAAAGTTTTGTTAGGACTTTTTAGCAATTTTCTTTAACTTAAAAAAGTGGGATAGTTCTCAGGTTTCATTTATTGCTTTCACTTGGTAATTGTCCCCATGCTGTTAGATTCTTTTACATACCTTAAAGAGTTTTTTTCATGGTCACACACTTATATTTCCGTCCATCTGATCTCATTCAGATTACAACAGATTGCAGCAACAAACAGGAGAAGGAAGTGGGGTGAGGTTGAGAACCTATTGCTGTGTAAGAGGCACCAATCGGGCACTGTAACTGCAGGTGCTCTCCTTTACCACCATTGCCTGACAGAGTTGTTCTCTAATCTAAAGGCCGTGCGGCTCAAGTCCAGATGATGATACGTCAGAAGGGATGAGTAGCTGAGAGGAGTGTCACCCTGAGTAAATTCCACAGCATCAGCACTCATGATTAGTGATAAGTGAAACAGGCAAGTTTTAATTTGTGTACCGTTTCACAAAGCTGACAGTAAAATTTGTTCTGCATGCGATTTCACAATTGCCAAAGTTTGAAACTTACTGAGGAGTTTTTTGGAGATGTTTTGGGGTGGAAAGCAAGGAATGTTACTTCCTAAAACCTCTTTTTACATTTCCGTTATTTACATGTGTGTTTTTTTTTCTGCAGCTGAAAAATGCACGTAAACTGATCAATTCAATCAAATCAATTCTATTTAGTCCTCTAATTCACATCACCCCAGAAGAGCACAGTTTGTTTTAAAAATATCAGATGCTGCACATTTTCCATATGAAGAAAAACTAAAATTGTTTTCTCCACAGGAGTCTCACTAAATGGGAAGCCACCCATCACCGCAGCCCCCCATTACCTAGCACCCACCCTTTCCTGGTTCTTGATTCCTGAAGTAGAGGTTGAGGATGCACATCATTCAAGTGCCATGGAGATTCAAATTTCTTTTCTGCCACCATTCCAGGATTGCAATCTACAAGATGGTCATCATAACTGGAAGGGATTGAAATACCAGAACGTGTTTGGCAGCTCAACAAAATGTCTTCAAGTGACGGTAAGGGAGTCAGCGATTTTGTTTTTCACTAGAGATTGTTATTTAAATACAAAATACTGAATGTGGAATCAATGCATGTGCAGTCATCCCTTTGTATCTGCAGAGATTTGTGAAAGGACCCCCGTAGACAGCGAACTCCTGTATACTTTAAATCATCTCTATATTACTTAGAATTCCAAATACAATGTAAATAGTTGTTAAACTGTATTGTTTAGGGAATAATAACGAGAAAAGAAAAGCAACCATCATAGCCTAACTACATAGTACACATCAGCAATAACATTACATTTTCTTTCTTTTAACATTTATAGATTGCTTTCTTTTAATGACCTGAAAGAGAAACACATACAATAAAATTCAGATTATTTAAAACACAAGTGTACCATATATAAAATAATATAGTTATCAATAGAGAAAATATAAATTAATGTTCCCTCTCTCCCTCCCACACTACACAAGCAGCAAACTCATGAGACGTGAGGTGAACATTACTGATCTGTCAAATGGCGGGAGGCTGCAGCAGAGTATGCCTACACATCACTTCATTTGCATGGATTCAGCGTAGTGCTTGGTGCCCAGCAAATTCAGGTTTTAATTTTTGGAAACTTTGTGGATTTTTTTTTTTTTACTGAATATTTTTAATCCGTTGCTGCCAATAGTACAAATTTCACTGAAAGCGAAACACAATTTGTTTTGCAAATTGTTTTGTGTAGTGAAACACTGAGTTGCAAATTCAATTTTGTGCAAATTGTTTTTATGATACAATCATATGTTCCTACCACGGTAGCATTTAATTAGATGTATATCACCTTTGCTTTTCTGTTACTTCCAAGAAAGACAAAGGAGGATGTCAGATTTCTTTAAATTTTACAGATAACACCAAAACAGTAACCATAAGTGTAGATGTTCACATGAGTACTGCTACAGCACCAGAAGACCATGCTGGGTTGTACTCGTCTAAGCTGAGAAGAGGAAGATGAGGCTATGGTGGTCATAGGTTCACCAAACTCAGAAGAGCAACAATTTCAACAATGTCACCTGGTCTGTAGAAACAAGCAGATGATAGGATTAGAATTTGAAATAAACAAAAAGAGCACATGAATCTATCTTACCTTAGTATAGGCTGGTAGTAGGTTAATGATGTGAAGAATGTTCTCTTGGCACACTTTGAGGTTGGCTGTACCAGCAAACTGCTGGCCATGCCCATTCCTTTATATAGGTTCACAGTATGTATAAGTTCATCATTGCCACAGAAACAGAGTTTTGTGAGCTTCTGACTTGTATGTGCTAATCAACATACAACACATCACCACTCTCCAGCACTATGGATAGTGAGTAGAACAAGTTTACTTTGAAACCTCTGTCTCTCTTATGAAGAAAATATCTGAAAATGACCTTCAAAATCCAACTTTGCTTTGTTATCCCAATTTCATTTGAAATGTTTTTTTTTTAAAAAATGGTTCATTCTGAGTTTATTAGGAAGGTCCATGGTCATACTCTACCTTTTATTACATGCGTACTTCCAACATAATATATCATTTCATAAAACACTGATCAGTGACGGTAACTTCATTTTGCTCCAAAGGCCTGTACAATTCTCTGATTTCAAACCAAAAGAACAACTGAGATTTGCATCCATAATATTTGGTTGAGAAATCTAATATGTGATACTTCAAAATTTTGGAAGGAATCTTGCCAGTCCCTTTGTTAAATGTATGCCTCAATGACTCCAGAGGCAAATGAAGGTCCCAACCAGTACTAGCTAGGTGAACCTAATAAAGTGGCCACTGAGTGTATAACATTATATACAGTAAGGGCTGCACATTAACGTTAAAGGTGCATGTATTAAAACATGGTGGGAGAATTCAGGAAGGGCATATGTTGTGTTGATTTTAATGATTGCAATGCAATGCATAAATTACAAATCAGTGATGCACATTGCAATATTTTTATTTGGTGAAACTAGTGTAACAGAGGGTGCTATCGCTCTCTTGAACCCTTGTTCCAAACGCCAGACACCAGGTAAAAGTCCAATATGACTTTATTTTATAATAATAATGTGCACCAAGCACTCTACACTCCACACTACTCCTATATAACACACAATAACCAATCCTCCAACTCCCAGATGCATTGCCACCCTTCCACCCAGCTCAGCTTGTCGTCTGGGAGTTCTCAAAGTTCTTATATAGTTCCTGACCCGGAATTGTTTCTCATCCTTCAGTCCATGATTCCTTATCACTTCCGAGTCAGATAAAAAGTCATTTTCTTCACCACGGAAATACGTCATTCCTCCCGTCCATGTGACTCGGACGTACTTCCTGGGCGTAGGGCAAATAGTAGTCCCTGGTTCTCCCTGGAGCGACCCCTGGTGATCCCGATGTTATCCAGCAGGACTTTATAGGAAAACTCCATAGTCCATGATGCCCTGCTGGAATTTGAAGCATCTCCATGTCGTAGGGAGGGCTCCCTCTGGCGGCCTGGGGGTATTGGCTGGGATAAAAGGCTGGCCATGGACCACACTAGATATTATTATTATTATTATTGATTTCGAACAACGATGAAAGTAACAATGTTCAACAAGTAATCTTGTGACTGTAGATAATAGAGATGTTAATAATTAAGCACCGTTTGATTAACTTATGTTGGTAGTTTACACCATTTCATTTAAATTAAAGGTGGTAGTCTTGCTATCCTGCAACACCTGATATGGACGTTCTCAGAAACATACTGTTCATTTAAACAGACATGAGGCCAGCATTTAAACTACAAGCCAGTCATCTGCAAACCCGGAATCAGGTGCATTTTGTAGAGAAAGGCTGTAATACTTTGTTAAAATATAAAAGCATTATCATACAAGCATGCTGCCTACACACCAGCAGCCTAGCAAATGAGCAAAAGTAGAGAATCAATTTACCAAGAAGATCCACGAGCTGAAAATGCCACAAGGTACAGTCAATAATCTGACTTTGAACTATGGACACAATAATATGCCACTAGATAGATAAGACTGGCACACTGGTAGTACTACAGGCACAGCTGGCAGTCTTGCCAAGAAACTGTTGCTGCATATAAACGATGATTTGCTGGTAAATCGTTTCATGATAACACATGACACGCAGTGGCCGCTAATTTACCCACCTTCTTGAATCGAGCCTCAGTAGCAGCTTTCACACATACATTTTGTGTTGTAGCAACATAAGATTTATCATACAGCTTAACCACGGTGAGTGGCTAGCTAAGCAGATCGGGAACATCTGTGCTGTCAGAGTAGGTGGTCTCAACTGTTGGACTGACAGTAACAGGCAGCAGACGTGACTAACTTGTAAGCACGTCAATCCGCTCCTAGTCCTAAACAGAAATACATAAACCGTCTTCCAGTAATGCAGAGAGACAGTTTGTGATGTGCTTACACTTAATGGAAACGCACACATACCGAATAAAGAAATCCTTTTACAGAAAATATATCCTTGTCTTGTTTTCTGGGTTATTTATCAGGTTTTCACTTTTTAAAGGTTAGCAGTTAATAATCAATCAAATGTGGGCACCTGTCAGTTATGATATTTAAGGAAAAGGCACATCTTCAGAAGATGATAACCTGGATGGATAGTTGCCTGGTATGTGGGAGCTCAGCTGGATAGGCCACTTGTACTGTATGTTGTTGGTGTGTAAATTGTGCACATATACACTACATATACTCTACACATGTTACTTCTGCATGTGAGGGTTGTGTCAGCTAATGAGCATATTGGAATTATCAAGAAATGCCACACAGTATTGTGTTTTTTCTCTCCTTCCACAGCTGAATTCAAAACGATACCACTTGCCCTTAGTCTGGTCTTCAGTACTAAGTGGCTAAGAAAGACACGTGGTTTTGACAACATGCAGTGGCTGAATGTCTTGAGGAGGAAATCCCTGGGGTTAACAGTCTCACATATCTTCGGTGTACAAGTGTATGACTGCTGGAGCGATAGCAGTGTCAGATGATGGGTGAAGCGCTTCAAAAACAGCAAAGAAGACATCATCTAGCAGTCCTATAGTGGTTGCCCATGAACCTAATCTTCCAAGGAAAAAAAAAACAATGAACAACAGATATGGCAGGAGAAAGTGAACTGAACGCATTTTTAAAACAATTTTCCTTGTCATCTATTTTCTTGAGCTGAACAATGAACAGGCGATAGACAGAACCGCTACATAAGATAGCAAATGCTTCACTACTGCCAGGCATTTCTTGGTAATGCCAATATGTTTATTTCTATTAGTGGAGCCTTGTAAACATACACCAGTAGAAAATATGGGGAAGAGCGTTTAGGAATGAAGACAGGAAGCACTTCTTTACACAAAACGTTGTGGGAATCTGGAACAAACTACCAAGTCATGGAGTTGAAGCAGAAACCTTGAGAACTTTTCAAGAAGTGCCTGGATGAGATTTTAGGACCACTTGGCTATTAGCCAAACAAACAAGCCTGTTGGATTGAATAGTCTCCTCTTGTTTGTCAGATTTCTTATGTTCTTGTAAAAATGTTTCCTATATTGCGTTAATATGAAAGCAAAACTGATTAATCTGACTAGGGGAAGAAAAAATAGACATGCTATAAGCTAAGGAATGTATAAGAGCAGACTGAAACAGTGGCAGTGGAGCATGAATGACTTGCACAGGGTCACATATTATCCATGGATGGAGACTCAACTCTCCTGTGCTTGTTCAACCTCTTCTGCCACACTTGGTGCCCACAGATTTTACTCATTCAAACATCCTTTCCATTGTCACGTCAGACCAAACCTTCAAGTTCAGCTTAGCTTTCTCTAGTCTAGAAGCCTAACAGTTAAAGCATGGGCTCTTCGTAGCCAGAACTACTTGTTTCCCTTGACACAAACAAGTAGGTTTATTTACAAGAAAGGCAGGCGTCATTTACAATTGTGCTGTGCTAAGATCACAGCCTGTTGCTGAGTTCTCTTGGATTTAGAGAAGCTGTCATTTCTGAGCTAATTAGCATGGCTGTAAAGTGCAGTGACTCTTGGGGAGATGAGCCTACTGCTGGCTGGCAACCTCTGCCCCTCGTTCCATCAGGCCTTGCACTCGGCCTTCAGTCATTAAGGAGTGGCAGCCCTGTGCGGAATGGGCAGCACTCTGGCCTGGTTTGGGCCATTTTTCAGGCAGGCCTCCATTGCCCATGTGTTGTTTGATGGGCCTCTTTAGTGAATGCGGCCGGAGCCACTCCAGTGGTTTGATGGATTCATGCTTTATTAGGCAGCGGCAGCAGGCGAGATGATCTGACTGCCGCTTTGCCGCACAACTTCATGCTACAATGATTTAATGTGTTTTGCTGCCCTGCTCAACGCAGATCTGCACATAACAACTGGCAAACTTTCCCCTTGACATATTTAGCATACGCATGTGCTCTAATGGCTCCCATCAATTTTCACTGTTTCTGTAACCTTCCTCTAACTTGTGTCGAATAATGTGGCAAAGCAGTCAGCTTAAATCTTGAGCGGGACATGAAATGGCAATGGATTTGCTCTCTGAACAACATAAAGACAGCTTTTTTTTTGGTTTTTTAAAGAAGTGACTTTTGAGGCAGTAAAGTAGCTGAGCATTACCTTTGCCTCAGTTGAACATACCGACCGATGTGTAAGCACCACACTGGCAGTAAATCAGCAAGTGCTATGGAGGAGGAGGAGGAGGAGGAGAAGGAGAAGGAGACCTCTGCAGAGCCTAGCCGAGGGGAAACAATGCACTTAAAATGTATGTAGTGTGTGACAAAGTGCAGCTGAGTGCAAAGAAATCTGAGAAAAAAGGAAATGCCCAGGGCAGTGATTAATTGAATGAATTTCACACCCAATCAAATAAAAGCACAAGAATTCTTCACATTGACCGTTTCATGGCACAAGTCAACTGTCCTGAACTGAAGTAAAGTCATTCTTTCTCTTCAAAGTCCAACATTAAGTGATGTGTCATAGACTACTCCAGCTTTGACTTGTCCTGCTGCTTCTCTCTTCTCGGAACAATTGGCTCTTAGTAGTCAAAGCAAGCTTGAGCACTCTCATCCCTGCTGGTCCCCCACACTTTCATGTTAGCGACTGCCAAGCCGGCTAGGACACCTCTGCTACACTTCCTCCTCTGAAACACTAGATGGCAGCTGTACCCCGGACTCCTGCAGGGCTTCACGGGAGATGGACTCAAATACAGCCCTGTTGGGATCTGGGGGTGCCACCAGGGGGCATTGCAGCTTTTCCTGAGCCTGTGTGGGCGGTTCTTCTTCTTCCGGGGGCCTTATATGAGGGACCAGTGAATAGTACTCGGTGAGGCAGAGTTGGGTGGAAGGTGGACAAAGCTTGCCGAGGAGGAGTGGAGGAGAAAGAGAAGAGGATTTATTGTATTGTGTGCTTTTGTGTTGGTTGGACTGAGGCGAACGGGGAAGGCTTTACCCACGTGGTGAAGAAAAAATAATAAAAAACATCTTTGCTTTTTATTAGTGTGCCTCTAGAACCTGTCTGTGTTGGGTTGGGTGGCTGGCATGCCCCATGGAGTTGTTACACTGGGTAGCTGTGTTTTCCCTCCAATCCCTGGGCTCATGGCTTGTTTGAAAGTTTTCAACCTCAGCATTTGTTGACTGATTCAGCCCCATTTGCTCAGATTCATGGGCTTGTGGATGGACATGCCATTAAAATATTTCATCTGTATCTGGCTCTGTATTGGTTTTACTTTACGTCATTTGATAAAGACACTGATATACGTGACAATTTCTATTAAGGTCAATGTCAAGAAAACATTTTTCTTCTTAAAGTGTTGCTCACCCGTCTCTATTCTGTTGCTCTTCTTGGTATCCTGCCGTGGCTGTTGGTGCCAATGCTATATTACTAAACTGCTAATCGATGGAAAGTGATGCCTGAGATACTGGGCCTCTTGAAATTCAAGGATAAAAGAATGTCATCTTAATGTTAGCCTGCCTGGCATGTACTTATATTGTAGAAAACCCAGGAGGACTGGACATCCAGTTGACTTGTGACATCACAACTGTGACTAGTTGGACTTTGCCTGTGAGTTTTGACTGTTAAACCCAACTATGGACCCCATTAAGGTATACTTGAGACTGAAATTTTTTGTTTTCCTCTGTACAGTTGTCAGCCAGTCATTTCACAACTCTAATGTTAAAGGACTTTTGTTTATTTTAAATGAATTTAAATTTTCCTTGTGTTCTTGTATGTTCAGCCTAACTTTTGTTCATGTATATACAACCGTACTTTAATATAGCTAGTCTATAGCTTTATTTGCACATGGACAGCTGCTTTAAGTAAAGAAACTTACAAGCTTGGCTGAACACCAAAGCAGGTGCCCGCTCACTGTGCGTATCACTAGACCTTGGAAATACTATCATGGAAGTTTCTGTGTTCCTTATTCTGGTTCACCAAACCTATAGTTACTGTTATTTGTATGAATGTCTACTTTATAGGGTCCCATGTGTATGGTCTAGCCTGTAGGTTGGCAGCTGCCTCAAGCAAAGAGACTTACTAGCTGTGCACAAGCAGACCAAGCAGTTGTCTTCAGATGTAAGCAGGTGGCCGCTCACCACGCTGGGTTGTACTGAAGACGTCTCTTCTGAGCTGAGCTGTGGGAATATGCCAATCACACCACACCAGGTGATCTTAACAATATAAAATGAATATTATTAATAAAGCAAATTTAACAAAAAACACAGTAAAAATCAATGGTGGGAAAAGTAGGAAATATATTTAAAAAAAATATATTTTAAGGACATGTACTGTAAGGATATAGATAATAATTAACAGGAAGCTTTCTATGACTGAGCGCATAGCTGTTTTGAGATTTTTCGTCAGTCTCTAAAGACTCTTATTTCATGCCAGTTTCTTTCAAAAGTAAAAATGTCTTGCCTGGGTGATGATCTTCTCACTCCTCCTCCTCCTCCTCCTGCTCTTCTTCCTTATTTCTCTTCCCTGTCTATGTGCAGCATGCATCCCACTTAAAAAGATCCCTGTTCACGTTGATTTAACAATAATTACAAGAATGATCAACAATCCTATTACATCAATTTTTCTTTCCCAGGCTAATGTTCCTTCTAATCCTAATTACTCCAGGCGGATAAATAAAGTTAGTTTTGCACAAAGAAATAAAGCAAAAGGTAAAGATTCAGATCAATAAAGACTCAAAATTGAAGTCAATATCTCACAGTCTGCACTAATATCAGCTAAAAAATACATCGTCAGATTTGAAAGGTAAAATTATGGCTTGTTCCAGCATTTAGGTATGTTTGAAAGAGATTTACAGTTTAATTAAATGTCTAGCAGTCTCGGGTTTATGGTTTATTTAAGAATACTTCCAATATGCTTTGTTTGAAAGAAAAAGTTAAATTTCAGGTCCTGAGTGCTGCCTGTTTAATCAAAACTAGATGACACAGTTCAGATGTTTGACTTGTTTGCAGTCTTTCTTAATGTTTTTATTTTATATGTGTTTTAATTCTTAGTTCAGCATTGTAAATTTGATCATTTCTTTTTCATATGGTGTGTTTCTATCATCATACAACAATAAATGAGTACAGTGTGGTTAATTGTAGCTTTATAGCTGGAAATTTAAACCTGTACAGACAACCCCTGAAATTTGCAGGGGTTACGTTCCTAGAGCACTTGTGAAAAACTGCGAATTCTGGATGTGGTCAAAAAAATGCCTGTTTTTATAGTTTAAACCCTAAATATGCCCCCAAAACACTTTCATTTTATTTCAAAGTCAGCTTAATACATTATCCTAAAAAAAAAAAAAGAATGTAAAGGTAAACCCGTATACAGTTCTGTACTGTTATGTCTCCTGCAGTGCTAGAATGTAAAATACCGGTGTTACTCTTATATGTACTGTAATTCCTGCAAGCGTGTTTTCATTGGTATACACTGTCTTTTTCTTTGGTGTAAGTAGGGTAAATACATAATAATTTAATTTAATTTAAATAAAAATACAGTAAAATGTACGGGTACTCACCAATAATAAATGATATATTGAAGATGATGATGATGATGATGATGAACTAGCTGTGCAGTACAATGAAGGTATGTAATGAAGATAATGACTGCACAGCAAAGCAGAGGATTTACAGCTCCTCGGGTGGCTACTGTGGCATAACCTTTTAGTCAGTAGTTCAACCTTCTCCTGGAGTGTCTTAAACTCCTTCTGGTGCTAAAGTTCACTGCCAGAAGCCTTAGAAGGTGCAAGGAGTTTGGGCGGCATCTTAGGGCTTTAAGAAGAACAAAACAAAAAACATGAGAACACTCAAGATAGCTACACGTGATAAACTGTTATGATGCAGGAATGCTGGGCTCCATCTGCCAGAGATGCGTTACAGGGCAGCAGCCAATCAGCAGCAAGGAGAAATTAATAACGCTCTCAGATTGGCTACTTTCACCATCCCAAGCTGCATTTTCCTCTACGGTTGCTTTGTGTTCTCTCTACAGTACAGTATTGCCATGAAAAAAGCCATAAAACAATTGCGGAGGACATTTGTGGTTTCCCCTAACAATTATTAGTTAGGGTTCTATGGAAAAATCTGTGAATGACTGAGGCCACGAACTCTGAAATGTGACTTTGCGGGGGTCTACTGTACTCAATGAAGAGTCCTTTTCAAAAATGAACTGAACAGAATGCATGCACACCGTTCCACACATATGCACATATTCACTGTTTCTCTATCTTGGCTTTTACACAGCTTCCTCTATTTGGCACCCCCATCAGAAGCTAGGAATGTGCCATGCAAAGACTCCCCCTCGTGTGTTTGTCAATGTCATCATTTCATGCATAGCTAGAGTCCATCCTGATTTCTGAGTGTTTTGGTTGTAGCTCACACTACCCTTTGAGACATGCTGATCAGGATTAATACAGTAAATTAGAATCCACATATGTGTTTGGAGCTATGCTGACAAAAAATAGAAAGAAACAGAGAGAAACACAGACTGGGTGATGTACAGGCTCTTATCATGTGTTGGTACAATGGTACTAGACAGACCAACACACAATGTAACTTTTTAGCCCTTTGGCCTATGATAGTGATGGATTGGCGAGTTCTATTTTGGTGTCCTGATGGCACAGAGTGGCAGAAATTACAATTAGAAATTAGAGAAAAACAAAAGAGGACGCTAAGGTCAAAACTGGGTTAGTCAGGAATCTAGCTAACAAAGCCCAGTACATGTAGTTGGAACTGTAGTTAACGAATGGAGTAAAAGGATCAAAAGTCTAAATGAAAGAAGTATATCATAATCTAATACAAAAGAGAGTTCATAATCAAAGTGGCAATCTCACAAAAAAAAATGCTACAATTTCTTCAAATATTCACAAACGTGAATAAACCAGGAAGTGTCCAAGATTTCATGCACCTTAACTAGCAACTAATAAGATAAATGTTAAATATGTATGATAATTGTGTGGAGTCCTGAAAGGATTGTTAGGTAGTACAGTATATACAGTATGAGATTACATCACTCCGGCAGGGGAAACTAAATGGTAATGGGAAACCAATAAGTAGAAACCATAAACAAGTAAGCAGTCACAAAAAAAAGGGCAAACTCATTTCTAGTATAAAATACTATTATGAATAGCAAACAGTAATACCGTAATACAGACCTTATGAGCATTTAAGAGGTTGTTGCTGGACAAATTAGGGGAAGGAATAAATTGTGACACTGCAACTAACATTTATTCCACCTGTTTCCCTAGAATGGAGGATGAGAAAACCCAGGAGGAACGCTGAGGTCATGTCCCATACCTACAAAGCCTCACCACTTCTGGTGCTGCTAGTACCAAATTCGGAAGACGCCCAGAAATTGATGGTCAGATACGGTCCCTCCTCCAATAACTATGTAGCTCCATACTTCTGAAGATCCCCTTTATTTTGAATATGCAGCTACCAATCATGTCCTTTGTCGTCTGGACACTTACACTTATTAAATGGATCCAACCCTTATTTCTTTGTGTTCACCTTTAAATGAAAAATACATATGTGATAGTTACTGCTTTATACAGAAATATATGGTAATAATAAGTAAAACAATGACAAACAATACAGAGAAGTTAATACCATTCTTTCCAAAATGTATTGACCCTCCCAGAAGATATATAATTTTGGCCTTTTTAGTCTCTACCCTTATTTTTAGTAATAATATATAAAACTATTTACTGGTATTCTGCTCTCTTGCATAGACTCTTAACTAGCATCTGTCTGGCAATAAAAGACAACAAAGATCCAAAAATGGCAGCACCCATAACAAAAACAAACTTGCACCATAGATAAATATTTGTTTTAAACATTATGAAAAACACATATATTCCAAAAATAAATTATTAGATTCCTTGACCTCTAAAACCACTATAACAATATCTTAACTATTTATAGAGGGCAAGGAAAGACAATAAAAAATCAAATGGAAAACCAGGTCATAGCACTTTGGGCTATGTTGTTGGCTCATTTCTTCGGTCTTCTTGCAGCAGGAGTCACAGACAGAAAGACTTATATAAAGATGGGTTTATTTCATTGGGCCTTGTGCCTGGCAGTGCCATATAGTGTCTTTTGCTATGGCATGCATTTAGTTTGCAGATATGTTTTGACTAACAGACAGATAAAGAAACTAAAGGGTTACTGCATAGGGTTTGGATGGAATGTCACTGATGGATGAAACAAAGGACTGACACTTGGGTTTATTTATTAGTCTTTGGTTCTATGGCAGTTGACAGAGTTTTTTTTGACTTGGACTGGTCTTGTTGATATACTCTTGACAAACAGATTTGGAGGTTATTTTATTAGTTTCTGAAGAGATGACAGTGACAGATAAAAGGACTGACCCTTGGACTTATTTATTAGGCCTTGAGCCTATGACAGTAACAGAAAGACAGTTTTTTTGTTATGACTTCGATTGGTTGTGTATGAATAGTGATGACAGACAGACAAATGGACAGTAAGACAGGCGATTTTATTAGGTCAGACAAAATAGATGGTATTGTCAGACAGAAAGGGTGACACATGGGCTTATTTATTAGGTCTGGGGCCTATGGCCATGTCAGACATGAAAACTCATTTATTAGATGGAGGTTGCATGGCACTTTAAATGGACAGTGTGGAACTTTTATTGGTTATTGAAACTATGAAATTCACAGACCAAAGAAAGGACTGGCACCTGGTCTTCTTTATCAGCTCTTGCACCAATGGCAGTGACTTACGGACAGATTCCTTTATTATGACTTAGACAGTTTTCAAAGGTATAGTGCTGACAAATGGAGATACATGCAGGTAATTTTATCAGATGCTGCACCAACAGCAATGACAGGTTAAAGCATAGACTACAGCTATATGGGATTACTTTTTAGGCCTTAGACAGAAATTTTTTTTTTTAGTTAGGGTCTGATGTTATAGAGCTGGCAAATGAATGGATGAACAGATTCTTTTATTTGGTCTAATAGCAATTTGATTTGCAGACAGAAAGACAGAACAACACTTGAATATTAGGCCCATGGCAGTGTCACACAAAGATTTTATTATTATGACTTACATTTACATTTATATTATTTACATGTATGTGCTTAGCAGATGCTTTTTACAAAAGACACCAAAATAATTGGGTAAACATCAGTCTTAGGGACATTTTGTGAACATGTATTAGAGGACAAGTGTGCAAATTTATCATCTCAGATCAAATAAAGTTAATTCCTACATTACAAAATGTAACAGCTATCTGTTAAGGAAAAGTTCACCAAACAAGAGGGTCTTCAATGCAGAAGTGGTATCATCAGGCACCGTTCAACATCAGACCTTCTGTGAGTGGACGAGAAGGAGTCCTCAGAAGTGTCTCCATATGTAAAGGTGCTGACTCATTGACTTCTTTGTAGGCAAGCATCAAGGATATGAACTTAATACATGCTGCACCAGGATGTCAATGCAGTGATCTTAAAAGAGGGGTCATATGTGTCTACCACTGGTTGAACATCAGATGAGTCAACACGTTTTGAATCATCTGCAGCAGGTTGGTGACACATGCCAGTGCTCCTGTAGTAGTGAAAACAGGGCAAGACCAAAGTCTGGCCCAGGAGTTGTGCTGTTTACTCTCTCAGATGCAGTCTGAATTTAATGATATTGTGGAAGCTGGCCCAGACACAGACAAGCAGACACGTTCATGTCACCCACAAACACGTTTATTTACAATATTTACAGTGCACACACAAAACCCACAAAGTCCCCAAAGTCCTGGCCACACAATGCCTTTCTCTTCAGACCGCCTCCTTCTCTCTTCTCCAGCTCAGTCCACTCCACTCCCGACTCTTGCCTCGAATGAAGAGAGGCGGCCCCTTTTATTATCACCTGGATGTGCTCCAGGTGGGTTCCGGCAATCACCCGCCGACACGCCCCTGTGTGGCGGAAGTGCCGACTGCTTCCCTGGAAGCACTCCGGGTGTCCCTGCTCTTCTTCCCCCCAGCACTTCCTGGTGTGGCAGAAGTGCTGAGGTCCAGGGCTCCAAAGGCATGGGGGCGCCCCCTGGCGGTGACCACGGGCCCGTACAGGGTGGAGCTTCAAAGCTCTGTAACCGTGGCCCCCAAAGAAACCAGGGTGGCGGCCCCCACGTGATCCAAGGCGGGTGCACGTCCTCATCCGGTCCTTCATGGCGTCCCAGCCGGGTCGTCGCCCCTGGCACCTCATTATTATTGTTGATATTGGTCTCATTAATATTGTGCTAAGAAATTGAAGTTGACATAAATAGAAATACAGTGTGAGTCAAAATTATGTATATATACAATTTTTGTTGCCAATTTATATGCCACATATTGTACATGT
The DNA here is from genome assembly GCF_016835505.1 of Polypterus senegalus. Lineage (NCBI taxonomy): Eukaryota > Metazoa > Chordata > Cladistia > Polypteriformes > Polypteridae > Polypterus > Polypterus senegalus. Next base: position 53,832,977 of record NC_053161.1, read on the forward strand.
GCTGAACATGATGGCGAACAGATTGAGACATTCCTGTAAATCATCTTGCACTTATGAAGTATGCTTTGTGAATAAATTGTTTCCGCCATTCAAATGTTAAAATACTTTTGACTCACATTGTGTTTTAGAAGGCTTTGGTAAAATAGTACTGATAGCTAAAAACATGGCATGAAACTTGGGCTTATAAGGCCCTCGGCCAATGACAATACTGTTCATACTGACTTTATTATGACTTGCAGACAATGTATGGCACAGACAGACAGACAGGTGCAAAAAGCTTGTTACATGATGTTGGGTCCATGGTTTTACTGCTGTGAGGAGCCATTACGTTGCTATTGCTGATTTTTCTACATTTTTGCCATTTTCCTTAATTCCTTTCACCCCTGAACAGTTAACCGAGTTTCCTGAGGTACACCAACTCTTTAAGTATTTCTGTTCCCTTATTTACTCAACAGTTTCAACTTTCTCATCAAAAGCACCAAGTGATAAAAGTACTGAATGACATTTATTAGGCCCTGGCCCACTGAGAAACATAGACTATGTCAACACTACTATGTTTTCATTTGCAGCGGCGCTACTGGGGAGTGAAAAGTTCAACTCCCAGCAGTCCCTGCAGTGATTCTGATTGGTTGTCTGCTGAGGGTGCAGGGGCTGCTGGGAACAAGGAGGCCAGCGTGAGATTTAAAAGTAGGCCAGTTATACAGATAGAGAGGAAAGTCTTTTGTTGCTTCATGTCTTGAGTTGCCTGTCTGTTTACGACCTCTGGATTCTTGTTTTGTCCTGGATTTCCTCCTGTTTTGGTGTATAGACTAATGTCTTCCTGTTGCATGTGGACTGTATGAGGATTTGTTGTCCTCCATCATTTCATTACATCAGTTGCTGTTTTTTATGGACTTCATCGTGTGTGGTTTTTGTTAGTTGTTATTTTTGAATTTGTGTTTACTGTATAAGGGAACTGGAGTGGGATCGTTGCAGTTTGCGTAGTTATATTTCATTTATTATTGGTTAATACATTCTTCAATTTCTGTTTTATTGCTGTTTGCATTTTTTTGTCTCTGTGAGGGTCCGTGTGTGAGTTGGACCAAGGTTGGGTGCGTTCCTGGGATCCCCACAAAAAAATAAATAAATCACCGTCATATCGACAGTGTGAATTTTAGTTTTTGACTGCTACACGTTTTGACTGCATTTTAAATTAACATGACCTCCATTCATACTAGAGTTTTCATGGCATTTACAAAAGTATCTTTATCTACACTAAAATGCCCAAAAACACATATGATGTAGACCAGCGGTGGCCAATGCTTTGATCGGTAGATCGCAAACGTAGTGCAGGTAGATTGCGTTGCATTCAAAAAAAATTTTTTTTAAACATTAGTCTATCATATATCCTCCCTATGGAATTTGCCACTAGATTGACATACAGGCCAGTCTGAGATTTCTTTTCTTCTAACACACTGGTCATCCCGCACGCACAATCAAACACACAAGCTACTGCAAAACTCCGGCTGTGATCTAGTTAGCCTTCCAATTTATATCGACTAAAGAAGGGATTTTAAAAAAAATGTTTGGGGAGGGCATGGGCTGGATATAGAATTGGAAGAGGATTTTTTTCTCACAATGTCACAATCAAAGTGCGTATGTCATTGCTATTCCAAAGAAGGAAAATGTGGAAAGGCATTTTCGAATTGTTCATAAAAACTGCGAAACTGACGTCCTTCCAAAAAAGCGATCTGAGAAACAGAAAGGAGAGGGAACTAAAATCGCATTTAATCGGACAGCAGTCATTTTTCACTCGGCTGAATTCAAAAGCTCCTTGACTGCATTTTTCGGCTCTACTTATTTACGCGAGTCAGCCTTTTCCCACATGAAGATTATTAAATCCAAATACTGTAGTGATCATAAATGTATTGAATTGTTATTGTGGCACAAAGGTTATTCAGTTATGCAAGGTACGACAACATACATTTTATGTATAAAGTATACACATTATATACTGTATATATATATATATATATATATATATATATATATATATATATATATATATAAACTGCTCAAAAAATTAAAGGAACTCTTTGAAAACACATCAGATCTCAATGGGAAAAGAAATCCTCCTGGATATCTATACTGATATAGACTGGGTAATGTGTTAGGAACGAAAGGATGCCACATCGTTGGATGGAAATGAAAATGATCAACCTACAGAGCCCTAAATTCAAAGACGCCCCAAAAATCAGAGTGAAAAAATTATGTGGCAGGCTAGTCCATTTTGCCAAAATTTAATTGCAGCAACTCAAAATTGTACGCAGCACTTTGTATGGCCCCTGTGTTCTTGTATACATGCCTGACAACATCGGTGCATGCTTCTAATGAGATGACAGATGGTGTTGTGGGGGATCTCCTCCCAGATCTGGACCAAGGCATCACTGAGCTCCTGCACAGTCTGAGGTGCAACCTGGTGGCATTGGATGGACCAAAACATAATGTCCCAGAGGTGTTCTATTGGATTTAGGTCAGGAAAGTGTGGTGGCCAGTCAATGGTATCAATTCCTTCATCCTCCAGGAACTGCCTGCATACTCTCACCACATGAGGCCAGGAATTGTCGTGCACCAGGAGCCACTGTACCAGCATAGGGTCTGACAATGGGTCCAAGGATTTCATCCTGATACCTAATGATGTTGTCTTTAATTAGTTGTGTTAGTGAATTAAAGGAATGGATGAATGAGAACTACTTGTCTTTAAATACAGATAAAACAGAGATGTTAATTGTTGGAGGGAATGACGCTGATCACAGCAATATTTTGTCATCATTTAACTCAGTTGGAATCCCAATTAATTTTACTGAATCAGCCCGCAATCTAAGAGTTATCTTTGACTCTAGCATGTCATTTAAAGCGCATATTACAAAGTCGTCCAAAACATGTTTTTTCCATCTTAAAAATGTTAGGAAATTAAGGCGCTTTCTAAATAAACAGGATTGTGAGAAATTAATTCATGCATTTATCTCTAGTAGGATTGACTACTGCAATGCGGTGTTCACTGGCTGTTCAAACTGTTCTCTATACAGCCTCCAGTTAATCCAAAATGCCGCTGCAAGAATTATTACAAGAACAAGAAAATATGAACACATAACTCCAGTTCTTAAATCCTTACACTGGCTCCCAGTTAAGTTCAGGGCAGATTTCAAAATCCTCCTTTTAACATATAAAGCATTAAATGGCCAAGGTCCGGCTTACTTGTCTGAACTTATCATGACTTACAAACCTGAGCGCACATTAAGATCTCAAGATGCCGGTCTGCTTAGGATTCCAAGGATTAATAAAATAACAGTGGGAGGTCGAGCTTTTAGTTACAGGGCCCCTAAACTGTGGAATGGTCTGCCTGCTTCCATAAGAGATGCCCCTTCGGTCCCAGCCTTTAAATCTCGGCTGAAGACTCACTACTTCAGTTTAGCATATCCTGACTAGAGCTGCTGATTAACTGTACATACTGCATCTCTGTTGTTAGTCATTAGCACTATAACATAAGTAACATGATAATTATATTTGAATACTAACCCTCACCTATTCTGTTTCTTTTCTCGGTACCCAAATGTGGCAATTGGTGCCACGGCCCACCTGCCAAGTTGTTTGCCTGCCTATGGTAAAGTCATCCCTGATGGAGGATCACAGGAATCATGGGAAAGAGGGGTCCTTTCATCGGAGCAACGTTTCAGCCGTGGAATGGCCAAATGGGGAGGCAGCTAGATGGATGAGGTCTCCAGGACTCTAAAAATATCCAAACCTAATTATGTCATATCATCTACTGTTAAACTGTACTTCTAAAATTTTTATTATTATGCTGTCTTAAGGAATTGTTCTGTTCTGTGTATTGTATTGTATTGACCCCCTACTTTTGACACCCACTGCACGCCCAACCTACCTGGAAAGGGGTCTCTCTTTGAACTGCCTTTCCGAGGTTTCTTCCATTTTTCCCTACAAGGTTTTTATTGGGAGTTTTTCCTTGTCTTCTCAGAGAGTCAAGGCTGGGGGGCTGTCAAGTGGCAGGGCCTGTTAAAGCCCATTGCGGCACTTCCTGTGTGATTTTGGGCTATACAAAAATAAACTGTATTGTATTGTATTGTAATGGCAGCCAAGGTGCCTTTGTCAAGCCTGTAGCGGTCTGTGTGACCCTCCATGGATATGCCTCCCCAGACAATCATTAACCCACCACCAAACTGCTCATGCTGAATGCCATGGCTTCTCCAGACCCTTTCACTTCTGTCACGTGCTCAGGGTGAACCTGCTCTCATCTGTAAAAAGCACAGGGCACCAGTGGTGCATCTGCCAATTCTGGTATTCTATGGCGAATGCCAATCGAGCTGCATGCTGCTGGGCAGTGAACTCAGGGCCCACTAGAGGACATTGGGCCCTTGGGTCACACTCATGACGTCTTTCTGGTTGTTTGGTCAGAGACATTCACACCAGTGGCCTGCTGGAGGTCATTTTGTAGGGCTCTGGCAGTGCTCATCCTGTTCCTCCTTGCCCAAAGGAGCAGATACTGGTCCTGCTGATGGGTTATGGACCTTCTATGGCCCTCTCCAGCTCTCCTAGAGTAACTGCTTGTCTCCTAGAATCTCCTCCATGCCCTTGAGACTGTGCAGGGAGACACAGCAAACCTTCTGGCAATGATATTGATGTGCCATCCTGGAGAATTTGGACTACCTGTGCAACCTCTGTAGGCTCCAGGTATCGCCTCATGCTACCAGTAGTGACACTGACTGTAGCCAAATGCAAAACTAGTGAAGAAACAGTCAGAAAAGATGAGGAGGGAAAAATGTCAGTGGCCTTCACCTGTTAAACCATTCCTGTTTTAGGGGTCATCTCATTGTTGCCCCTCTAGTGCATCTGTTGTTAATTTCATTAACACCACAGCAGCTGAAACTGATTAACAACCCCCTCTGCTACTTAACTGACCAGATTAATATCCCATAAGTTTCATTGACTTTATGCTATACTCTGATTAAAAAGTGTTCCTTTAATTCTTTTGAGCAGTATATATTACACATACTTTCTGGATTTATTTTTGATTCAAATAATTAAAGTGTAATAGCTCAAAAACAACAAAACAGACGCATTTTCTTTTTCGGAAACCTAAAGTACTTCTTCTTCTGCGCGATTTTTGACGACATGTGTGAACAGTCCTCCTCACAACACATCGATCGACGGCCTCGAAGTTACGCATCAGCAGAGGATGGACCATTACGTTGTTTTTCAGAACAGTAAAAGAGTGACACTACGGGACGAGGACATGACTGCAGAAAAATTGAGTTGCATCTTTCTGGTAAAAATACAAGCTTTGCAAACTTTGCTTCATTGCTCTAGCAGTTCTTTTGTGAATGTTATTGTTGTTACTTACTGTGAAACAGCTAACATTTGGTGATTTAATTTACTAACACTAAGTCTGGCAATTTTTAGAGTGCTAGCATTTTGAATGGTTGCTCATTGACTTTTACCGGCTACTATAGCTAGTAAATGTTTTGAGTATTAACAGTGCACACAAATGCAACACGTTAGGAGAGCAACGTGATTTACAGAAAGTTTTCTTAACATGTGTTACACTTGTCAATCAGCAACCATTCACACATTTACACACATTCAAAATGCTAGCACTATAAAAATTGCCAGACTTAGTGAATAAAATCACCAAATGTTAGCTGTTTCACAGTAAGTAATAACAATAACGTTCGTAAAAGTGCTGCTACATCAATGAAGCAAAGTTTGTATTTTTACCTGAAAGATGCAACTCAGTTTTCCTGCAGTCATGTCCTCGTCGCCGAGTGTCACTCTTTTACTGTTCCGAAAAACAATGTAATGGTCCATCCTCTGCCTATGCCAGTGTAACTTCAAGGCCATCGATCGATGTGTTGTGAGGAGGACTGTTCACACATGTCATCAAAAAACGCGCAGAAGAAGAAATACTTACGGTTTCCTACAACGAAAAGGTGTCTGTTTTGTTATTTTTGAGCTATTACAATTTCATTATCTGAATCACAAATAAATCCAGAAAAATATATGTAATTATAAGTTTATGACTGCTGTTTGTTGCCATAGAATTAAAAAAAATACCTTATTTTCCCTCCTTTTATTCTTTAATCAAAAATCAAAATCTGAAAATTACTTTCATTTTCGTTTTTTCGTTTTTGTTTCTAAAATGAAATTTCAAATACCAAAAAGTACACGGACCGGTTTATAGGACCATAGCAAGATTCTTTTATTAAGACTCCATAGGTTTTAGAGATGTAGTGCTGATAGACCTCTCATTTGCAGTTCTCCACAGATAAAACAATCTGACAACTGGGAAAGTTTTAAACAGGATAAATGAAAACGTTTTAAGATATTTAATTAAAACTTTCAGATAAATTATTTCCAGTATTTAAACAACAGCATAGAGCAGGTCCTGGAGGGCCACAGTGACTGAAGGTTTTTGTTTCAATCAGTTGCTTAATGTGAAGGCAATTCTTGCACTTACAGCTCAAGTGACATTAGTTTTGCTTTATTTTAGTTGTCTTGCTTTAAGCATTTCCCACCCTTAGTTACTTATGTTAGCCTTAAACAGCTGTATTCACAGTTTTTAAGTCATTCTTAGTAGCAATAAGAAGCAAATCACAAAGGAATCAGCAGCACTCCATCCAACTTGTTTCCATTTACACCTCTGTGTATTCATCATGAACTATTTGGTTTAATAAAACGTCTGGGAGGTAACTGAAGGTAAAAAAGTGAAAACCTTATCCACCTCAGGTTACAAAACATTTGAATGACATCCTTGGAAAAGAAAACAAAACTACAATTTAAGAATGACCTGACATGGCAGAATGAAAACCTTAACAACCCCAAAAATGAAATAAGATCCGTCATTAACAAGGATTGGTTTCTAATTAAGCAATTGGATGAGAACAAAAACCTACAGCCACTGCAGCCCACCAGGACTGACTTTGCAGACCCCTAGCAAAGAGTAATAATAGGCAATGAACCCAGGAGATGCACGATCAAACAGAAAAGGGTTAAAATCTTGAGATCAAGAGAACTGAAATGAAGCCAAAGTGTGAGACAAAATGGAGGACAAAAAGTGGTAGCAATAACGGGAAATTTCAAGCAAAGATTTTTTTAAGGTTTTGAATCTGCAGATCGGATGAGGACGTGCACCAATGGCTGAATGTTTAACCCATTGTGTCTGTCATCTAGAAGTCGTGACCTCTGAGGTTATGCAACCTGTCAACACAGGACACTGACCTAGTGACACGTTAATAAAATGTTAATGACAGAAAATAATTCTATGGCTCAGAAATCCAGAAAAAGAGTATAAGACGGTGACAAAAATTTCATAAAACATCATTAACAAAAGACATGTCACACATATATCAAGCAGCTTCAGTACACCATAAACTAACTAGACACAGTCATGACCACGGTCCAAAAGTGAGCATGTGGCAAAAAAAACCAAAGTGTTACAGCAGCCCCACCAGACATGCTGTGCACTTCATGGCTTACCTGAGACCTGCACGTGTGCGTTGGGCTGAAATGCCATGTTGTAGCAGCATTCTGACATTAATGCTGCTTCTTCAAAACAAAATGTCAAATAATGTCAGAATGAAAATAAAAATACAAAATAATAACAGAAGTGGACTGAGTAGTTCAAAACCTCTGAATTATAACACGGCGTTAAGCAGAAAGAGAAAGTATGCCATAAAATATTTAATGAGACGCACTTAAACACGTCTGACATGCTTGTAATGTGCCCTCACCAAAACCTCTAACACAGGCCAGCATTGCCTGTAAATACCCACTAAAATAATGTTTTATTATTGGAGACAGACGCCGACTCCAGGTGAAGCTTTCACTGTCTCTGCTTGTCCAGTTTTTTGGATTGTTTTGTTTCATCCCACCTCTTAAAGACGCGTGAGGCAGGCTGATTGTTGACTGGTCTTGTTCAATGTACCCTGTGACAAAAATGGTGTAGTCCTGTCGTGTGGCTTTCCTGCACCCAGTCCTGCTGCCATTGTCCCCCTGCCCAGTTCGACCCTGTAAAGAAAATGAATGGATGGGTGGAAGGTTATGACTAATTTTTAATCTGATGATGATTTTTTTCTTCATTGGTACATTTTGTATGACAATAACTAGCTCCCAAAAAATAAATGTGATTCGCCCACTTAAATGGAGTGAGGCTGCACTCCTTACCCTATTGGCTAATTCCCTGCTGATTACTTGATAACCTCTGCTGTAAAAACTCATTTCCACAGCACATTATGTAAGCCAGTGTTGTAAGGTTAGCCATAATGGGATGAGAATTCACGATCATTTATTCTCATTTAATTTAGTCCCTACTTCTGCAGTTGTGTATATTCACTTTTACACTTTGAGTGAAATCTGCACTCATTATGAGCTGACTGCTTGTAATAAATTTGCCTCTTAAAAAGACATTGTGTCCCAATATCATCCGTATCTGTGACAATGTCAGCTATTTTGATCAACAAACTCAAAAGGTCACCAGAGTTTTCAAGACACATGCCACTATATCCAGGCATGCAGTGGGGTCTGTCTTGTTGCTTCACATTTGCAGTAAATCTGCGGGCCTCATTTGATCTTTATTGACAGCAATCATGCTTTCCGCCATGCGCTCCTTAAAAGCTCTCTGAGCTTATTAAATGTCTTAGGAGTGATTCATCACTTTGGGTTGCGGTGCTTAATTGAAATGTTATTTCTTTGCTGCTCGGCGTCAGACTTATAGTGCTGCACAGCTGCTAATTTATCACCTGAGCGGGAATGAAAAATCAGAAAACATTACATTGAAAGATCTTTGCTGCTTTCCCCAGTGCTTCTTTAATGTGGCATACATGGGCACAAGGGCATGCGAGAGCTGTTATAGTGACTTACACAAACATGCCATCTGTTACAGAAGTGCCATGTCTGCCAGCACTAGAACCTGAGCCAACAGCATCCACCTAAGTACTGCCTGCCTTCAGAATGAGCATCGCTCAAGCCATTTGAAACAAGAATGTGATCGTCTGGCATAGGAGGCACAAAAAAAAAAGAGAATATTATGGTAGCAATTAAGGCCATAAAATCATGGCCTGCTAATAAAACTGCCGGTTTAATTTTTCAGCATATATTATGCTGTGTGAATATCTCCCAGCATTTAGGGCACTTTAGTTCCTTGCATGATGAAAGAATAGATGAGCAGCTAGCTCCACTGTGGTCCAACTCTATACCTGATTATAATATAACATAACCTAACAATCTTAGACCTTCTTAATCCAATTTATGGTCAGGATGGTGAAGCAGTAGCACTAGGCACAACTTATGAAACAGTCCATCAAGGGGTCTACTCACAAACACACCCACGGCCAGTTTAAAGTTATCTAACCTGCTTGTGGATGTAAAATCAGATTATCCAAAAGAAAATCCATAAAGGCACAGAGTGATCATGCAAACTAAACACAGACGACAACTAGAAATGAGATTCAATTGGAGGAATCTGGATTTGTGAAGGCAGCAACTCCACTGCACCTCTATGTTGCCCTAGTCCCATTGATAATTGTTAGATTTTCTTTAAGGCAGAGTGGTTCATGATGCTTATGTTGGTGTCATGAATGATCAATCAGAAGGATGTAATTAGAGAATTGTAAAGTCAATACAAAAAATGGCAACGTAATATACCACTGCTAGTAGCTGTCTTTTGGGGTTTGGGAGTCTGTGTGTCTTACTTGCATGGTAGTGGTTGGCCAGGGAGTTACAGCTATAAAGAACATAAGAAATCTGACAAATAAGATGAGACCGTTGAGACTGTCAGGCTTATTTGTTTAGCTAATAACTAAATATTTCATCCCAATACTTCTTAAAGGTTATCAGGGCTTCTACTTCAATTACATGTCTGCAGTTTGTTCCAGATTCCCACAACTCTTCAAGTAAAGAAGCTCTACACTGATATGAAGGACTCTGGTGAAGTCAATACGGATGAGAAGGAATGTTTAGGCAGTAGCAACGCGATCACAATCAGTATAGACACCTCTCTCCTTGAGAGTGCTGATGACGGCTCACCCAAAGGGGATACATTAAGGTCTGGCTGACCTGAGTTTCTGTCAGGATCTGAAATGGATGATCTGAGATGGAGGTCACATCAATGAGAAAGGTGCTAACTGAGATATGTATACCCTGATTTCTGTGATGGTATAAATTTAAAAGCAAGAAAGTGGGAGAATCTGGTTCTGGAAGTAATGTTTAACAATTGCAAGAAAGTGGCAATATATTTAGGGGCATGATAGTTAACAGATAATTAAGTGAGAGAAGCCCTTATGGCAGAGGCAGTATCCCAATGTGCATACATTGAAGTGGTGGTCTAATGTGATGGAGCTTTAGTGATGGTTGGGAGGACTCAATTCATCTATTAAAGGTTTCACCCATAGTTCATAGTTGCAGGAAATCAGAAACTAGCAAAGAAGCGCAGAGTATGTATCCTCATGGATCAGATTAACGTAGCTATCACAGGGGATGCAGGTGCTATTAAAGAGCGTTGCATAGTGTTTTCACGCTTTGTAAAACCACCTCTGGGTATAATCAAAGGGCCCACACACAAGTGCTCACATGACTTGAGCACTTATCCTTCACATTCACACACTCTTACTTTAAGAACTGTGCTTCATTGCTACCGCGGCATACAGCACACATAGGCCTACTAATGGATAATTTACGTTCAAAGATGACTCTTCATTCAGCCCATGTTCATACACCTTAGAAGCAAAATGTCCCAAGAGAACCCTCACAGAGTGAAGGCCTGAAGTAAGATTCATTCATTATCTTCAGGAAAGTTCACAGTTCCAGCATGTTTTTATTACAGTCAAAACCTCGATAAACGTTATTCCCTGGTTAGATCCAGAATGTTCAAAAACACTAAAATCCCTCATCAATGATCTTCTGCTGCATATATGTGTGGCCCAATTCTTTTGTTCTTTTGTTTTAATGTAAGGGATCATTACTCTTTGAGGTCACTTTTTTTTTTGGGCGGTGGGTGGGGCTGCCATGCCACCTATCTGTTCTTTTCCATAACCATACCACTTTGACATGCAAGGAGTCTTTACTTAGCAGCTGCAGTCACAGTGCAGTGGCATTTATCAATAATCTACCATTTAGGCAGGATCATCTCTGTTTGTTCTTCACTACCTTGTTGTCTCCATTTCCATTTCTGACTAATTTTGCCCTCTTTAATTTCCATCCATCCATCCATCCATCCTCTTCCGCTTATCCGAGGTCGGGTCGCGGGGGCAGCAGCTTAAGCAGAGAAGCCCAGACTTCCCTCTCCCCGGCCACTTCTTCCAGCTCTTCCGGGAGGATCCCAAGGCGTTCCCAGGCCAGCCGGGAGACATAGTCCCTCCAACGTGTCCTGGGTCTTCCCTGGAGCCTCCTCCCGGTTGGACGTGCCCGGAACATCTCACCAGGGAGGTGTCCAGGAGGCATCCTGATCAGATGCCCGAGCCACCTCATCTGACTCCTCTCGATGCAGAAGAGCAGCGGCTCTACTCTGAGCCCCTCCCGGATGACTGAGCTTCTCACTCTATCTTTAAGGGAAAGCCCAGACAACCTGCAGAGGAAACTCATTTCAGCCGCTTGTATTCGCGATCTCATTCTTTCGGTCACTACCCATAGCTCATGACCATAGGTGAGGGTAGGAGCGTAGATCGACTGGTAAATTGAGAGCTTTGCCTTACGGCTCAGCTCTTTTTTCACCACGACAGACCGATGCAGAGGCCGCATCACTGCGGATGCCGCGACCGATCCGCCTTCGATCTCACGCCCATTCTTCCCTCACTCGTGAACAAGACCCCGAGATACTTGAACTCCTCCACTTGGGGCAGGATCTCTCCCCCAACCCTGAGAGGGCACTCCACCCTTTTCCGGCTGAGGACCATGGTCTTGGATTTGGAGGTGCTGATTCTCATCCCAGCCGCTTTACACTCAGCTGCGAACTGATCCAGAGAGAGCTGAAGATCACGGCCTGATGAAGCAAACAGGACAACAACATCTGCAAAAAGCAGTGACCCAATCCTGAGTCCACCAAACCGGACCCCTTCAACACCCTGGCTGCGCCTAGAAATTCTGTCCATAAAAGTTATGAACAGAATTAGTGACAAAGGGCAGCCCTGGCGGAGTCCAACTCTCACTGGGAACGGGCTCGACTTACTGCCGGCAATACGGACCAGGCTCTGACACCGGTTGTACAGGGACCGAACAGCTCTTATCAGGGGGTCCGGTATCCCATACTCCCAGAGCACCCCCCACAGGATTCCCTGAGGGACACGGTCGAACGCCTTTTCCAAGTCCACAAAACACATGTAGACTGGTTGGGCAAACTCCCATGCACCCTCCAGGATTCTGGTAAGGGTGTAGAGCTGGTTCACTATTCCGCGACCAGGACAAAAACCACACTGTTCCTCCTGAATCCGAGGTTCGACTATCCGACGGACCCTTCTCTCCAGAACCCCCGAATAGACTTTTCCAGGTAGGCTGAGGAGTGTGATCCCTCTATAGTTGGAACACACCCTCCGGTCCCCCTTTTTAAAGAGGGGGACCACCACCCCGGTCTGCCAATCCAGAGGCACTGTTCCCGATGTCCATGCAATGTTGCAGAGACGTGTCAACCAAGACAGTCCTACAACATCCAGAGCCTCTTTAATTTGTTTGTGTTTTATAGTGTCATACTTGATCATTCCACAGCTTTTTTTTAGTGTTGCCTGTCTGCTGCTAATGGATACAAAAAATAGCCCATTATCGTTACCTGCTACTGTCCATGAGTTCAGAAAAGTCCTTTAATTTACAAAAACTGCCTTATCTTAAGCTTCTGTAGAACATGAAGCAAAGATGTGAAGAATATGAATTTTTGAACATTAAAAAGGGTCGGCACTGTAAAGTTAATTAAGTCACAGATTTTTGGCCAGGTCAGGGACACAAGACCGTCATCTGGGCAACACTTTGAAAGGACAACGGGCAGCATGGGTACCTATATCTAAGAGCCACACGTGAGCAGCTTTGAGGAAACATCATTCATGCAGCTAATGAAGTGAGCTTGAACAACAAATTGTTAGAAGATGACATTGAATACCACCATACAAACATGAGATCAGATGTTTACAATATGAAAACAGCCAGGTAACCAGACAAAGGTAGGCAGAGAAAAGTTGCCACCAATTTTAGTCAGAATAAACTATGGAAGATTAGCCACTTGGGCTAGTAACCAGTCACATGGGCTTCTTAAAGAACTAACAGTTAAAGAGTTCTCTCTTCCTTCAATAATAAGGTCCAAATGAGATACCTCCTTCTGCTTAGTTGAGTCATTGTCTTGTGCTTCAGGTCAAGGAGAAGAAACTGTGTTAGCACCCTCTCATGTCCCAAGGTGGAAGTGCTTACATCTCCAGAGCCAAAGAGATGGCCCCCAGGAGCACATGTGTGACATATAAGTTTAATCACTTTGCAATCTGGGCACAGAAAACCTCAGTTGCCTTCTTTGTTTTTTGCTGGCTGACAAATACAGTAACTGCAAATTATACTGCTGCTATATAGCTGAATAAGGCAGTGGGCTTAGGAAATGGTGCAGAAGACAACCTATGCACTTATGTGCTGGACAAACAGCAGGTCCTTCTTGTTCTAATCTAAGTGTTACAAGGAAGGGAAATCCATCCATTCCAGCAGTTTGCTCACTTGGAAGGAAGGGAGGCACATTGTGCAGACATAATGTCTGCAGTCTAGTCTTGCTGTCAGGTCTATAAGGTCTACTACTACACTTTCCTTTTTTTCTCTAACAGAGTGGCATTCTTTCCATTTAGACATGACTAATCTAGGCTGATGCAAATAAAAGAAAGTCGAATGTGGCTGTTAGTGTACAGTCAGTCATTTCTTGGCAATAAGATTATTGCTTCCAAAAAAAAAAAACAGAAAAAATCTTATAATCTGCCATATCTTTTAGGCAAACTGCAGATTTTGTTTTCACTTTCAGCTATGAATATTAAAAAAGCTGAGGCATTAAAACCAGAAATGGCTATAAAATAAATTAAGGCGAGAGACATAATTTAAACAACACGGTAGGCCTGGGACCATTTTATGAGAGTCAATACAAGCCCTTACGACGTGTGCTGAAGTTTTTAATCTTGACCTGTCCTTTCATTATGAGCTTCAAAGAAAAGTAGTTTATTCATGTTAATATCAGTAATTGGCAATAAAATGTCAGATCATCCCTCCCCTGCAATCTCCCTGGCATTAAAAAACCTCCCAAATGTACAGCATGTCAGTACACAAGGCTTGCTTTGCAAGTTGTTTGAGCGCACTGATCCCCTGTCCACATCTTTAGTTTGGCTGTCCAGAGGGTTATTGATAATGCGCAGGGATCAGTCAATGCTAATGACGGACGAATCAGGACCAATATGGATTGCTGATGAATGAGAACCTGAGGTCTCCTCTGATTGAAAAAGGGAAAGTCACCTTTTTACTGCTTGAAATAATGATTCAGTCATTAAGCAAATTCAAGGGCATTGTGTTCGAAATCAATAATGCTTTGTAAACGCCGCTGCTGTTTGTAATCATTTAGAACATTTTGCAGCAATCTTTCTGAAAATGATTCTGTGATAATGTGTTGTGCATCTTTTGCTTATGCCACAGGGACGCTGTTCCTGCCCTACTTTAAGCCTGATATGCTCTGTGGTGCCCATTTATGTTACCTAAAAAATTAATTTTGCCAAATTAATATGTTCATTTTTAAGCATAGTATATCATAATTATGACATTGCAGCATGCAATTATGAGATAAACATCTCCTAATTATGAGATAAATAGATCATTAATATTAACAACATTATGGTACAATTAGCTGATAGTTTCTTAAAATAACAAAACATTAATTTCATAATTATACTGAATGGCATATAACAAATGGCAGACTTGGGGGGTGCATAAGACAGTGCTGCAGCCTGACAGAATCAGAATCCTGGCTTTGCGTCGAGTGCTTGGTCGCTGTATGGGTCGAGTCTGTGTGTACTTGCTGTGTCACTGTGTGGTTTCCTCCAGTTTCTCGGGATTTCATCTCACACAAGTGAGTGTGTGTGTGTGGGTGTGTGTGTTCAGACATGCAGGCTTGGTGAGATGAACCAAACTGGAGAAAGCAGAATGTGTTGCTGTCATTAATATACCCTAGAGTGGAGGAGAAAATGGCTGAAGAGGACTGATGTCACCCATGACCCTGGGATGATGACCAAATATAAAGAAGAAGCAGATGTTCATTCAGAGTATCTGCGACAGAATGAGCCGAGTCTCTCTGCTGCAGCTTGCAAGACATTCTACAGTTAGCATTATTTCTTTCTTTAGTTACCATCCTTGCTGCAAGGTGAATTAAATAGGGTTTATCATGCCTGGGATACCGAGTCTTTTATAACATTTTAATGACAATGCGTGCAGTGGTGTACTCTGTCCAAGATTATTTTCTACCTTACAATCTTTCTGCAACCCTTTTGGCGATTTAAATTAATAAATGGTATGATGCAAATGAATAAACACATTTTTTATAATGTTTGCTTTTTAGACGGTGTATGGCATCCATAATGCTCTGCTATACAATAATCATAGCAGAGGCATGTAGTTGACAAACAATACTCCATCAATCCACCATTAAACGTGTTTAATATAGTCCGGCACCCTGCGGTGGGCTGGTGCCCTGCCCGGGGTTAATTTCCTGCCTTGTGCCCTGTGTTGGCTGGGATTGGCTCCAGCAGACCCCCCCCCGTGACCCTGTAGTTAGGACATAGCGTGTTGGATAATGGATGGATGGAATACAGTCCAGGGTAAAACAAAACTAAATTCTGCAACACTGTCTGGTCACACTACTTAAGGTTACCACTCTGTGGCTGTCATCCATTCATAGATAGATGTATAGTGTCATCATTGTCACATGTACAAAGTACAACATGCAACACGTCACATTTACTTAACCCAATGAATCTGGATGCGTCCCAACTTGAAATTATTGTGACATTAGAAGAAAGTTGAGTGGCATAATAGAGTGCATGCTCTATGCAGCTCACCATCAAGACTGTCTACAAGCCTTAAATGTCAGAGAGATTACTGAATGGACTTATTCTGCTCTTCATATCTTCTGACAGGCTACAAGCAAACTAGACAATCAAAGCAGAGTTTAATTGTGATTCTCTGCAGTAGAGCACACAACAAAGTGGCATAACTTTCACCTGCAGTTTGGATTGTGCTTTTAGACGGTCAGTAGGCTAAGATGGCACCTCACTAGTTCAATGGAACTGTATTGACCAGTCACTTCACAATAGTAACATTGGAACATGGGCAGCAGAGTCTGGGAATGTGTGCACCATCTAATGATGATGATGGTCGCAACATAAACTTACCCATCCATCCATCCACACCAGCTTTTCTACTATAGAGGCACAAACTGCTGCAGTTTATGCCTGTGGTGATGTGTACCAGTCTGGAGTGGAAAATTTCTCTGATAAGAACTGGTCATTCAGATTTTGATGAGAACAGGCCAAAAAGCCCATTATAGCTCATCAGTCCCTGTTTATGTAACTTTTGTAAAATATTCTCAAAAAGACATTCAAATTTGAGTGGACAGTGGTTAGTGCTTCTATTCATGGATCCACTGCTCTGAGTTTTAATCCTAGCTTGGTCCGTACTGTTTGCATGTTCTCTCTAGGTCTGTGTGGGTTTGATTCTGCATATCTCGCATCCTTCTCCTGCCTCCCAAAGATGTCCTGGTTAGATCAGTTGGTGATCCTAAATTCTGGGTGTGCCTGAGTGGGTCCCATGATGGACAAGTGCCAAATTTGTGGTAAATTTCTGCTTGTGCCTGGTGGAACTATGATAGACTTTATCCCTCAATGATCCCAGTTGAAAAGTTGATGTTTATATATACTGTATGTAAACTTCATCCATAGAGTTTCTTGCGTTGTAGGTCTTCCACAGACTAGTGACAGTATGACATTACCAACAGCAACAAATATGACATCAGATAATTCATAAAACAACACACATGAAGTACATCTGTGCAGATAACAGTACAAGTGGCAGCAGAGTAATCTTATCACGTGTGGATAAAAGATATCCGTGAATGTGGTATTGTGGGTGCTAATGGCCTTGTAAAGTTCTCCAAATTGCTGTATGGAGAAAAATGACTGTTCAGAATGGCGGTGGTCTTTATTAATATTGTTTATAGTTCTATACATACTGTATATTATAGTCATATACATCATAAGTCAGTTATGTGACAATAATACGCTGAGCTGACCTGGACACCCACTGTAGTGCTTTGTGGTCCTGAGCTGAGCAGGTGCTGTTCCAATATGTTATGCAGCCAGTCAAGTTAAGGGTGGCTGAACTTAAATGGAGGCATTCAGGTGTTATGTTATGTTATGCTGAGATATGATGGTCCCTAAATTACAGCTTTCTTTCACATTATATGTTAACTTGAGCATGCTAAGTTGCTCATTGCATGACACCCAATAACTCACACAGAACTAGCCTGAAGACGTTAGGAGAAAGCCAGCATCAATAGGTAACATCCACGTGGAAGGCTCTCCAACCTTGAACTAGTCCTTAACTATTCTGAACTTGTACCCCTATCAGCTTTACCCACCATATGCTTATAAGACCGACAAAACTAGTTTTCGTAATTATGACACGTAGGAATAATCAACCGACAAGCCTATCTGCAGTCTGGCAGCTCCATTGGTATTATCATCAGACCAATATGCTGGCACCAGCAGACACATATGCCTACTGCTCACCTCCTGATAAAAAGCCATCCTTCTGAACAAAGAACACCCAGATCAACAAAGACAAACACTGAAGGAAAAATCAATGTCACCCAACACTGGCCGCTCTTCAAAGTGCTTTGTTCCCATGACAGTCTGATTCTGAGCCCATCTCTGTAACTCTTACATTGGTACTTCTGGGCATATCACACAAGCTCATCAGCAGCCAACGGGAGTCTGCTTTGGATTTTCAGCGTGTCCCAATGTCATTTTATTATAAGCAGCTTGCATTTGTCATTAACTCATGGCCATTTGTTATCTTTAGACTCTGCCAAGGCTACCCACCATTAAAAAGGCTTTTCGATTACGATCTTCCTTATTATATATATGAATAAAAATTCTGTTACTGTGATGTGTGGATTTTAAAACTGCATTTGTAAAACCTGTAAATTTAGGATGTGGTAGTGTAGAAAGAAAATGCAGTACTCTCCACTTTCACCTTACTTTACAGTCTGACATGTGCTCTTTTGCTGGGTTATCTCCTTCCCACTCCACATATTTAGTCTGGGATTTTGGAAAAATGCAATGTTGGTGTTGACTTGACACAAATTCAGTTAAAGATAAGCTCTGTGTGTATTCAGTGAGAATCACGTTGCTCCAAATGAAATTCAGCGGCAACAATGCCATTTCTTGCTGACACGGTTATTTGAAGCTACTAAATGAGATGAAAGGTCAACATTATGTCACTAATTCCAGTAGTACTGTTGTGACAGTTCCACTGGCAGCTCCTGCTGTGAAGGACGTTCACATGAAGGTCTCCAATAGGACATTCATATTTCTTATCTTTCCTAAAAGCTTTTGAATGCAAAATTTATAGCAAGGGTCACAAACTAGCCACTTACTTACTTACTATCAAATTACTGCTGAGTATGGAACTGAATTATTTTAATTTACATTCAGTTAACTTGCTTTTTAAGATTCAGAACCTTTACTTGTTTCTTTTTCCTAGTGAGCCAACAGAGGACCAGCTAACTGAGGAGTCTCAGACTTAATTTTCACTGCAAACAGTTACTTATTTAGAAGCCAATTCTTGCTGTTAATGAAGCGCGTTACTGAACTCTTTGGCTTGTTGATGGTCTTCTTCTGTTACACTAGACCACACATGGCTTCCTGAATGGTCCTGCTGGGACTACACCCTGGAAACAAGGGACAGGGGGTCCTCATGAAAATTAAACTAACCAGATGTTGGTTTTGTGATGTCTTTCCCTCTAATGACAAGAGAGTGAACTGGCGAGTAAATGGTGATATTAAAATTATAGCAAGACAGAAGCATATGCAATGTAAGCCAGCTGATTTATTAATAATTATTATTCTATAATTTTCTCTATTGTATTTAGATCTGGTGGTAGGTGTTGGCTTGTATTGATTGGCTGAGAAAGAATATTAAACAGACATGATGCTGGTGCCAATCATGTTATTGGTTTTAGCTCTACACCATTGGTCAGGTTACTGTCGGCTGTGCTGGTGGATTTTTAGAGTGCGGCCTGTGAACATCAGCGCCCACATTGGTGTACATTGTACAACAGCAAAATCCAGCATCACATCGTCCATTCTGCTTTAGCCTCAACTTGGACAAACTAATGACTGTAATTCTTGTGGTTACTTGATGTAAAGGAAGGCCATCAAATATGAATTACATTATTTCCCAGTTCATGTCATTGTATGGTGTTTTATTGTGGGGTTTTCCTGTATTTATGTTTTATTGTTGAATTCAAAGAATGCTTAGGCTATTTTACCCCCAGTTGTAAGTTCTTCGTGTAAAGCATGCAAATTATTGTTGTGTAAATTATGTAGTATGGGCTGTCTAATTAGTTATCCATCCATCCATCCTCTTCCGCTTATCCGAGGTAGTGGAATTAAAATATCAGGTTACGCTTGTAATCCATCACTTAGTTAATAACTCACTTTAATTTGGTGTGACTATAAGTTGCTCTGAAATGGCTGCAGGGCCGGGGAATTGAAGCTCAGGGGCTACTGAACTTGGGATCCATCCGTGCACCAGAGATTTGTTTTTCCGAAAGCTACATGCACATGTTTTGAGGATCAGAACTGATCAATATTTTACAGACTTTCACTTTTTTCTCAAATATTTTATTGAAACTGGTACTATGTATATTCTTGTAGTATAAGAGGAACTCGCCAAGTTCATTACTGTATTGGTCTAACTCTTATACCCTAAGATTAACACACAAAAAAGACACACACACACACACAGGCCCTATCCACTTAAGCACAGCTTATGACTGATGCCTACAGTGCCTGTCACTACTCACTTCTCCGCATAGGGACTCACAAAATGCTACTTTGGTCCCCATGAAGACACATGAAGGCTAAACAGTCTTTGATTACAGGTATATGCCACTTATCAACCAATGATAATTTACATCTACCACATTGTTCTTTTATTGGAAATGTCTTTCCTCAGCCTGATAACATAGTAGCCCCCCTACACCAGCTTCCTTGTATTTACTTTATTACTCGATCATCCTAGATATAAACACAAAGTATAGAAATTTATAATCAACATGGTGTTTATTAAAAAAATCATTATGAGTAGAAGAAAATATAATAGAAATTAGAAATCAATAGCAAAGTCTGGATGTATATAGTCAGGGAAAGCTTACTGAAGATTCGCAGAAGTGTCAAAAGATGATGTTGTCCTGGGCGGCTTTTAGATTTTTAAGCATGAATAATGTTTAGCAACATCCACATGAAATGGTATCTCTTACTCCTTCAATGCATTTCTGTCTCTGACCTCACTCTCTGGTGGTTATTTATGTGAAAATTTCACATGGGGTTTCAGATACATCAGAATGATACACCAGACATTTATAGGCCCTGCATCCCTCCGGAATCTGAGTTTGGCACACCCTGATGACCTCAGGAGAGACACTGAAAAGTCCTTAATGAACAATAACATTCAAAGCACACCACTTCTGGGCTTTCAATAAATAGCTGAGCTACACCACTCATCTCTACTTCAAGTGCCAACTCATATTTTATTCTCGTTCCACTTTATATAAGCAACAAATCTTTATTGACAATCTAGTATGCATTTTCCTGCATACAAACTTAAGTGATGGAGCCCTCTGATGAGGATTAGGTTTAGCTGGGCTCCAATTAAGAAACAGGCACCCTTATGGTAAGAAGCTCAATCAGTCACTTGTGCATTTGACGTTCTTTGGCTCACCTGACTAAGACATCAGCTTTCTGTGAGCAAGGAGCCTGGTGGGGATGTGCTGTGAAGAGAGCTCTGCCTGAGTGAAGAGAACCCAGTCACAGAGGCAATGCAAAAGAGGTAGAGGTGAGCGAAAGAAACCAGAACATAAAGCCAGCCTTCACTTCTGCTTCAAGCCAGAAATCCATCTCCATTCATGTGTTCACTAATCTATAGCAAACTATTCTCTGTGTATATAAAAAGGCCCACTTAAGTACCATTTAAATCCTATGTGCAAACTTTTAATTTGACTGATCTTGCAATTTTCAGTTTGGTATGTGAATGGGAGCTGACTGTATCCCCTATTGTGATTTATGGCCCTACGAGTTATGAGTTCAGGTGAGAGATATTCACACGGGAAGATAAATACACACTGCAATTCCAGGAGACAATCTGATTACAGCAGAGATCAGACTTTCATCTTCATTCGGCTGCCCACTCGTCTCCTTGCAAAGTGCATCTGACTGCCACCACAAACACAAAGGATTGGCCGCACTGAGGCGAAAACTGATCTGAGGTCCAAACGAAAATGAAAGACAAAATGTAAAATCATATGAACATTAAAGCAAAATGACGGGCACATTGATATTCCTTAAGTAGTCTCACAAATAGGCCCGCTCTGTGTAATGGGGTACATCGTGCTGCCCTGCTTTGATTAGCTAAATGAGAGCTCGCTGTCACCACTGGCTTTCCGCTGCGCTGCTCCTGGGCTGGCAGATATGCCATTTTCTGCTGTTTTTCTGTACTCGGTGTACTGAGTCTTGGCCCACAAGCACTCTTGTTCATATTATTCATAATGAAACCTTGTTTCTATATAATTGCTGCTGATTCATGTAAAATATCTATTAACGATGGATGACAAAATGCTTGAAATATTCTTCTCCAAATGCAACTTACAAGGCAGCTAAGCTAAGACACGTTATTTAATTCATTTATTTCACGAGTGCCATAGTAATTGTAATGTTGGATATCACAATTGTTAACACTGCTGCCTTACAGCACCAGGGTCCTGGGTTCAAATTGCTGTTTCTGTGCAGCATGTATGCTCTTCTGTACCAGTGTGTGCTCTGGCTTCTCTTCAGTTTACCCAATGTGAGAGAGAGTGCCCTGTAATGGACAGTCTAAGTGACTCTGGTGCTGCTGGGATAAATTCTGGAGTCATGCAATTCTATAATGGAATTATAGTGGCTGGTATTATAATTGAGTTATAGACCTTTTCTTCATTTACTTATTCGTCTGTTGATTTATGTTATAATTGGTTGTAGGTTTGTGGATACTCTCATCTCAAACATTCTACTGATTACTACCTGGTCCATTGGCAGGGCTCTGGTCCTGAGAAAGTTTCCTTCTCATAATATTCAAGCCCCTAGACTTTTGTGTCCCTTTCTTTTTAATAACCCTGGGAAGCCCAGTGGGTGCATCTGGACTCCACATTATAGTAGGACAGTGATGTTATGATGGTACTTCTGGAAATTTTTCCACAGCATAGTTTTTCTGTGCAACTTAATTTTTTACTATGGATTAAAATCACGTAGAATTCAAATTTAATTTATTGATTTTTTAGTATAATGCTTATGATATAAATTTTTGTTTTAAATTTACTGTAATGTCATTCTGATTTTTTAGTGGGTGCTGCCATTTTGGTAAGTCTTTACAACGACACAATAATTTGTTATTAAGTGTAGTCTAGCTGTGTGACATCATTGGCGTGATGATATTTAAGTCACCGCCAGGCAGGGTTTTTTGTCCCACTTTGTGGTGTGAAGGACAGCCGGGACACCCTCAGCTTGGAAGGACAGGGAGAAACAACCTGCACAGGGTTTTGTTTTCCATAGGACACTAGATGGCAGCCCCCTTGGGTTATGGCATTGCCTCAGATTCCTACAGGGCATCCTGAAAAATGGACTTGCCGACTCAGCCCTGTTGGGTTCTGTGGGTGTCACCAGGAGGTGTTGAGGGGACTGACAAGCCTTACTTTGTCGCTCTCCCATCTCATCTGGAAGTCCTTCTGAGCCACAGCTATCGGGATATTGGAAGTGCTTCCAAGTCATATAATAGGAGCTGCCTGCCACAACTCCAGGACCCAGAGCTGGGAGGAGGAGGAAGACAAAGCTTGCTGGAGGAGCAGAGAAAAGGGTGAAAAACAAAGAAAACAGTGTTACAGAATAGCTGTGCTTTTTACTGTGACTCGGTGTTGAAATGTGGGAAACTCTTACTGTGAAGAGTTTCATACACATATAAAATCATCTTGTTGAGTGATGAACTTTGTGTTAGGTGCTTAGGGAGCTGCAGCGCCCCCTGGTGACCACAGTGGATACTCTCTAGAAAGTAATTTGCAAGTATGTTTGATTAGATCTCTTGGCTACAAATGTTTTTTTCCACTGAATGCTTGACATTAATTTCTGGTTCTCCTTTTGAGTAAGATGCACAATAGTTTGACTTTTTGCTACCCCCGTTTGTTCTGATTATTTTTCATCTTCTGGTCCATCTCTGATGTGATTCCAACCATGAAAACGATGGTAGGAGTGTAGGTCTCATGAAACCCAAACTACAAGGCTGTCTTGATATGGAGCCTCCAAAAATACATAAAAGTTATGAGGCCTTAATAATGCTCCATCAAGGCTTCACTGGCCAGACCAGGCCTTTGCTGCCTGCTTGGAATTATTTTCATTCTTTT
This sequence comes from Polypterus senegalus, assembly GCF_016835505.1. NCBI lineage: Eukaryota > Metazoa > Chordata > Cladistia > Polypteriformes > Polypteridae > Polypterus > Polypterus senegalus. The sequence goes on from NC_053161.1 coordinate 53,856,723, forward strand.
GAGCAAATTCCTATTTAAATGGCCTGCCTCAGGCTTTGCAGACCTAAAAAATTAAACACAAAATATCCTTAAATGTCTTAAATATCTCAAAATACCCACAAGAGGAGAGTAACCATAAACCTTGGCTTATGTACAAATGACAACCAAAAATAAAACAAACAACTCCACAGGGCAAACAGAGGTATTAAAGGGTTTGCCAAACAGGCATTCGACAGTGAATAAGTCCCTAAAAAAACACAGTCCAGAAATCAGAATCCTAAAACAGAACAAAATAATTAAAAACTCAGAAAATCCATCTATAAATTGTAATGGCCGGCCTCTTACCCAGACTGGCCACTACGCTACCAAGACTATTCCTTGGAAAACCTGAGACTTCTTGATCTAGTAACAATCTGTACTCCTTACAAGTTATACTTTTTTTTCCCACATGATGAAATAACCAGCAAATAGTAGACAGGATTGTAAAGTCAAATATGGATATATTGTAAATGAAAAAGACAAACAAATATTCAATAATGTAAATATGTGTGCATAAAACACCACTATCCCAATGACACCAGTGACTAATTATTATAAAAAACATAAATATACAAATATTTACAAAGAACCCTCCCTTGCCCCTAAACACTAAATAGAAACATGGAACACATATACAAACACAGATTTGTTATACACAGCAGTTGAAATGATGTGATAAATGAGTCCAAAGTTAATAAAGTCCGGTGGTATTAATACTGGCTGTAGAGTTATTGTGATACTTCCCTAAAACAAAATGACCTCACCGTGAAATTCCTGGCAATGGCTGGTATGAATCCGAACCCTGGGGTTTCTCGGCACTGGCTGTCAAGATGATGAATCGGATGTTGAAAAAGCAAGCAGTGGAATGATGCAATGAACGGCAGTGATGAGTTGGTAATTGAAAGGGTAAATTGTCTCCTTTCTCCTCTCGATTTCTCCCCCCTCTCTCTCTCTCTCCTCTCTTTTCTTGCGTTTCGCTCCTTTTTTTTTAAATACGGAATATCCCATGGGGACAACATTTACTGATGCACATATATACAGGATAGTAAACGGGACGATGAAAACAAAACGCTGAACACTTATTATGTAGCCCCACTACAAAATTATAATACCCAGATCCCAACAGACTTCATAATAACAAAGAAACTCTTGGACTTCCACCCACAAAAAATGTGGAACATCCTCACATTTAAAGAGACAATACACCAAAACATAATCATATACATCATGGAGGAGCTGGACCACCTGTGCAACCTGAATCTACTGTAGGTACAGTCTCACTCTACCAGTAGTGACAAGGACACCAGAAAAATGAAAAACTAGACAATAATCAGTCAGGAAGGATAAGGAGAGAGCAATTCTCTATGGCTGCCACCTGCAAAACCATTCCCTTTTTGTGGGTTGTCTTGATGTTGCCTTTCCAGTGCAGCTGTTGTCACTTTCATTTGCACCAAAGCAGGTAACGTTGTTTCACAATCACTTATGCTTCCTAACTGGACAGATTGATATCCCTGAAGCTTAACTGACTTGGTGTTAGATTGGGATGACTATGCATTCCCTTAAATTTTTGAGTGTATCACCTACTTAGGCAGGAGAACATCCCACATGAGACCTCTGGACGAGAAATCAAAAAAAGGAAGAGGAACTTTGTATGCCAGTGTGGAAGTGTAAAGGAATCTAGGAGAAAGATAGATACCTATCGCACATGGTGAGGTGGCCTCATTATTAGGGATGCTTGGCCCTTTTTGAGGATTAGAGTAAAGACACAAGAGCACCAAATATCACCACAAATTCACAACCAGAGGAAAGAAGAGCTGTAAGGGTGAACAAGATGGTGAGTTCAACAAGGAAGGTCAGGAGGCCAATACTTTGCTGCACAACCACAAGGGGTGACACTCATTTTCTGGTTGAGGAAGTGCATAGTTGCCTGAGAGTGATCACCCTTTAAAGCATATTTAGGATTCAAAGGAGCATGATGTATTTTGTATATGTCATTAGTCTCCTCTTGGCTGGGAAATAGTCATCAGTTCTGTGAGGGAGAAACATATATTTAATGTTTTACTTTCACAGTGTCTTTCACTCTCTGTGTTTCTCTTTCCACTGTGTTCCTTCAGGAGGGCTTCACCTGAAAATCTAGTGAAAAGGGAGAATTAACGAAAAAAGCGATTTCATTCAGTGACCGTGGAGAGCAATGTGAAACAAAACACTTTTGAAAAGCTCTACAAACAAAACAGGAATATGCAGCTCCTAATTCTGAATTCTGCACACTTCCCTTGGGTCTCAGCTGCCTTTTGTTTTTTATTAATTCTGAAAAGCAACACAATAAAGAGGATAACAGAATTCTTCCTAAACAGACATCACACAAGGAGATAATTAGACAAAGGACATTTGAGAGTTCGTCTGTGCCATCTCACAATGTGCATGAACCTGACGCTGGAGATGGAGAGCCAGTCCTAATGGTGGGTGCCAAGGACCTGAACCATAGTGACAATTGTGTCATGATTCAGAAGTTACTTTACTGCTATTTTTTTTATAAGAAACACATGGGAGAGACGAATGATAACAGAGCAAAATAAAATAAAATGAACAACAGGTTATAGTCTTCTTTTCCCACATCTACAATTTTTTTTTCTCCTGATAAATAAACACAAACTAGAAGTTGTTTTCTGTAAAGAGGGATTTTTTTTTCATTTGTACATTTTGATCCCCATGTAAATATTCCAGCCTCAATGGACTTGGGAGATACCAGAGCTAATCCTGGCAGGCATAAACCTTCTCTTGAGAGGATGCCAGTTGTCTGAATGGTGGGCACATGCAAGCATTCATACTATAGCCATTGACGGTGGCCCACTGATGTGGCAGCATGTCTGATCTGTTAGGGGATAATGGAATTCTCTGATGACACCACAGTAGGCTCTGGTATCAATTCAGACTGGTAGTCACATTTTTATTGGTATATTTTATTTGTTGCTCCATCTTAGATTGGTCCTTGGCTTATGTTCAGTTCTATGCCCACAGGTCCCTGAATTGGTACAACAATGAATTAGTAGATATCTGATTTGGTTATAAAAAATTACAAGCTATGTCTAGTAGGAGTTTGGGTGATTCTGAAGAGCATGCTTGTGTATCCATCGTTTTACATATTGCACCCTTTTACTGCATCGGTTCAAAGGGTCAATATTGTCACATGTACAGTGAAATTCTAACTTGCATGTGCTACTCAACACAAAACTTGTTTGATATAGATTAATTTAGATTAGATCAAACTTCATTAATCACATAGGGAATTTCAGATGCATACAGCAGCAGAAACATAAAAAAAAAAGAATACAGACGTACCGGACAGATAATACAGTCAATCTATCAATCATGAATAAATAACCTTAACAAGTACATCTGGTGGAAGCATTGAATTGCCTGAGAGCAGTGGGCAGAAAAGACCCCCAGAGGTGCTCCTTAGCACTCTGTGGTGGAATTAGCCTGAGGCTAAAGTGCTCCAAGAGAGTGCCTCCTGGAAGGGGTGGAGGGGATTTTTCATGATGGCATCTAATTTTGCCATCACCCTCTTTTCCACAACAGCTTCAAGTGTGTCCAGGGTTCAACCTGTCCTAGAACAGGCTTTCCTGATAATTGTGTTCAGGCATTGTGCTTCTTTTGTGCTCAGGTTGCTTCCCCAGGAGACACAATGGATACTATGAACTGGTAGAATAATTCCAGCAACAAAAAACCTGGGTCACCTTAGCAAGTGCAGTCTACTCTGGCCCTTCTTGTACAGTGTCACTGTCAGACCAGTTTGCTCTTTATGTAAACCCTCAGGTGCTTGTAACGCTGCTCCACTTCCACATCAGTTAATGATAGCTGTTCTCAGAGGCTTTTTGGTATGCCAGGAAGTCCACCATTAATTCTTTTGTCTTGCTGATGTTGAGCGTGGCTGGTTCTCTCTGCACCACGAGACAAAGTCCTCCACAAGTCTCCTGTACTCCGACTCTTCTCCATTATTCATGAAGTCGTTGATGGAGGAGTCAGATGAGAATTTCTGTAGATGACAATCACTGGTATTTTACTGGAAGACTGCCATGTAGCAGGTAAACAGGAAGGGTGACAGGACAATTCCATGATCCAGGAAGCTGTGGGAGCATCAGGATTCAAAGCTTTGAGTTTTTCCCCAGTTGATGAGGCAGAATGATGAAAAGTCAAAGAACATCATCCTGACTGTGATACCAGCTTTGTCCAAGTGGAGCAGGCTCTGCGGAGCATATAGAGCAGATCATCCTCCACACCAATATGTGCCTGATAGGCTAACTGCAGAGGATCAAGATGCTCTGACACCAGTGAATAACATACTGTAACTAAATACAGTGAATAAGCACTTCATAGTTACCATACTTTAGTAAAAGAGTTTCTTGCTCATGTTCTGTTATAAAGCTTAGGCTAGTTAGGTGTTTTTAGGGTACACAGCAAGTCCGAGGTAGGCCTTGTTGTTTACAGTCCAGTCCCTTAGCTGTTAGGCCACATTAACATCTTGTTTGCCACTTGTTGGGTGACATAAGAGTGACCCTTTGTTTTAAAGATGCTTGTACTTTTAAATTCAAAGCAAATTCTAAAAACAGTGTGTGTGTGTGTGTGCGTGTGCGTGGGTGTGTGTGTGTGCGTGAGAAGCCTTCAGGCATTTGTCAACATTATTAGCCCGCATTGACAACCGCAGATAGAGTCATTTAACTGTACTCTTTAGCATGTTTGAGTGAACAGATTCATTTGTCAGAATCCCGATTCCATTTCACTTTCTATTTGCAGACAAATGAAAAAGAAAACATTTGAGTTATAACTTCATTTTGGATTTGTGTTAAAGATCATTTAACCCAGGGAGACAACTAAGTTCAGCTCTTTTATGAAACAATCAGCATCCCATAGATAAATGGGAGTCAAAATTCAATTTAAAATACGCCACCAAGATTGTGTGTCTGAAGGTCACTGTTGTGCCAGACGGGGTGCTAATCCCTCTACGCTGCTATTGTGATGGTAATATTGGCTAATAAAGATGGTGAGACGTGGTGAATGATCGCGCTGCATGTGTCTCCTGGGTTCAAACATTTTTCTTTCTTTTCTCGAACATCAGCCTCAGTGGTCACAGGCCTTTTCTCCATATAGAGGCATACTGGTGGTTAATGTTTATTGAGCAAAGATTAAAACAACAGTAAACTAAGACACCTTATTCAAAATGTATTTAAAATGCCTGCCTACTTATAAACAATAACAGTATAAAGCCATAGAATTAAATACTTTAAAAAAATCAACTGCGGTGGGCTGGCGCCCTGCCCGGGGTTTGTTTCCTGCCTTACGCCCTGTGTTGGCTGGGATTGGCTCCAGCAGACCCCCGTGACCCTGTAGCTGGGATATAGCTGGTTGGATAATGGATGGATGGATGAAAAAATCAAAAGGATGTGCTAGAAAGAAAGAAAGAAAGAAAGGAATGGAGGCCATATTTTGAGAAGAATGACACTGTCCTCCTCCTTTATTAATTTCCTACGTAGCTTTAAGTGGACGCAGTGGCTGCCTTTCATTATAATCACACTTTACAGCCATTTGTCACTGGCCTTTAGTGTTCTTTATGGCTCCTTTGTATGTTTTTTACAAACTTTTAAAGGACAAGCAAGGGTTAGACCTATGGGACCTTCCATTTTGGATTTTACACACCTTTAATGGTAAAACAACATTCTAACCACATGAGATACAGACATTTAATGGTAAGCAATCTGCTCAGGGTTACCTGAAACCCGGAACCAGGCAGAAACAGTCTAGGCCTCATTCCAGTTTCATTTCTGCTTTGATTGAATGTTCTTAGATATAAAGATGAAGCATCACAGCTCTTGATGGTTCCTGCTCTGCATGTACCAATGTCCTAATGAGGCTGCGGTGACATCAGGACTTCTCTGTCATTTTTTTTTCTAAACACGGGATACAGGTACTTGGAATTTTTTTAATCCTCACTTTTAATTCAAAAAGGAGTCACAAATTGTACTGGGCCACAAACAAAGTCTAAATGTGCATAGAATGTGTTCAAAGCAACTTGGAAGCTTAAGTCTGCCAAGTAGAGCGTAGATGTGAAAATCTATGATGTCTGAACAGGGCAAAGCAGTGCGAACAATAAAGAACATTCAAAACAAAAGGTTATAAATGATCAATTAACCCCACCCCACCTGTCCTCCATTTCTGGCTGCACACAAACATCCGTTGCTTTTGTAGCTGCGTTTTCCCAAAATTACCAAAGTTCAGCAGCTTCAACTCAAAAAATGGGATTCAACAAAAGCCTGACACGCACAAATGATTCCACAGACAAATATCTTCGTTTTTGAAAGTGTAGTTAAGTTTTGAAGTAAAACAGTTCACACATAAAAGGAAAATTAATATAGCAAAAAAGGAAAAATTAATGTTAAGAAAGGTTCAGTTCTAAGCTTAATCTTGTTACATCTCAAATCGTTACTTCTTACTTAACATTGCTGAACCATTTCAAAACGGTCAGAAAACTGTATGCTTATCCCATTTCTAAGTTTAAAATGAGTCTTTTAAGTCCCTCTTTACTGGGACCTGTTCTAAACAACTGAGCTTATTGTCACACTGTTTCTCAGCTACAGTAAGAAGGTTCTATATCTTGCTAACTTATAGGGGGAAAATATACCCTAAGTTATGACTATGAAAGAAATTTATATTCTATTTAAATTAAGCAAACATTAATATGAGTTTAACTCAGAACTTTAACTTTCTAAGATTGGCTCTTACAGCTTTCTTACCTTTGATGTTATCAGTGCACCAGCAGCACCACCATCAAGAACCAGGCTGTCAACCTCATTCTGGTTCCAGGTGGTAGTGGAGAAGGAACACCCATGAGCCGATGGTGGGACTGGAGACTTGCAGTGTCCAGTTTAAATCCTTCACTGCTGGGCATTACTACCAGCCCTCTGCAGTTATTATGTTCTCACAATTATGGGAACCAACAATATACAAATGAGAGATGTCAGATCTTAAAAGACTACAGGAACTTCAGAAATGTATTAATATCTATAAAGAAACTGCAGCATGGGGATATATTTGGATGAACATTTTACACAGCATGCAGCCTGCTGATACTCTGCCTGTCTCACAGCTCCCAGAGGCTCAATTCAAATCAAAGTCCCTATCTGTGTGGAGTTTGCATGGGTAACCTGTTTTTCCTTCCATACTGCCAGGTTGTGTGTGTCAGATTAACTACACTGACTGACCATTTGTAGATGTGAGGCTGAGTGTGTCCTGTGATGTCCTAGAATAGACTTCAGGAACCCCGACCCTAAAGACCATGTCACATTGCACAACTCTCAGTCATTGCCTTCATTTACATTATGTTTGCATCCCAGAGGCAGTCAGCAATGTGCTTTTGTGAATTTCGTCACGCAGTGTAACATGCCCAGCAACTCATGTAAACTATACTGTGACTCACTATGAAAAAGTCAAAAACGGTTTAGCTGTGCCTTTAATTGTAGGGGCAAACCCTGTGTGCGTGCATAAGTGCTGACAACCATTGAATACATATATATAATGCAGCTACAAGGAATAAGCAATGCAGGTGTTTTGGACCTCACAAACAGAAGAAGAGCCAATCTGTCTGATGTCCTGTATTTTATGCACCACAACAGAATGGAAGAAGGAAAAAAGGGCAGAGATTGCGACTGAACTCACCTTGCCAATTAAACCGTTTGTACAGCACCAGCTGCATGAGACAGCACAGTATTGGCTGTCGCTAAAAGGGACATGTTCAACTGTGCTAGAAGGTCAACACAGACAGTAAATGTGACATAAGCAGCAATTTCCAATTGTTTAAATTGACATGGTCTGGCAACAAAATCAGTGACCTTGGTTGGCAAATCAGACCTTCCACACGGTAAGAAGTTGTGTAATGTGACATTAACTTAACTGGATTACATGGATTTCGATTAGTGTTAAACAGCATTAGGGTTTTAACCAGAAGCTGAAGCAGAAAAAAATAACTGGTAGAATTGGCACCCTGTTGTTTTGGCTTCTTCATTCTCCTCCTAAATATAGAATGTTTTCGACTCAATGCCAATATTACAATTTTTCAGAGACTGGGGTGAGGGTATGGGATGGCCTTGGAGGTCTAAAAGTGCACTGATGTGGAGAAACTATTTCAGAGCACTTGAAGGTTAGGTGTTGTCCCCCTTGCAAGTGAAAGCTTGTTGAAAGGACAGATTGTTTTCTCTAAATGCATGTTGATAGTGGGGTACCCACTGTGAGAAGTGCCACGGCATGCATACATTAGCTTCAGGTATTCCAAGGGCAGTGCGAGGAAGTGCCAGTACAGAGTACTAATGAGTACTGTCCCACTAAAAGCACTGGTTTTAACTGAATCATTTATGTACATGTGGACAGCTTTGTAAGCCTCCACACTTGCATTTACATGTGTTTATATGCTGTTTAGTAACCCAATAATTCATAGAAACCTGGTTTTTAAAATGCCATGTAACCCTTTATTCTAGTCTGAGAAACCAGGCTCTTTGAAAGGTGGCTAACAAAGGAAGATCTCTCTGTGAATAACCTGTTTATGAGGCCATGTAAACTCCTACCTGTTAAGGGTTTTGTCAGCCTGCGTATGTCTTTGCTTCGCATACACTTTTAGCAGCCATGAGGTAAAGATGGTGGAAGTATCCACAAGATTCATTTCCAGAGGCAAATACTCAGGTGATCACATTATTCCTTCTCCTAGTTGAAATAATCTGTCACAATATTTCTGAAATTGGTAGATTTATGTTGATTAGCTGAAAGCACAGTGCTAGGCTCAGCAACACAAGTTTGAGAGTAAAAAGTAATGTGCGTTACGTACTTCAATTACTATTTAAAGTTGAGAGGGAGGTCAGTGGAATGGTGAGGATGCAAGGAGTAGAGTTGGCGAAGGTGGATGATGAGTTTAAATACCTGGGATCAACAGTACAGAGTAATGGAGATTGTGGAAAAGAGGTGAAAAAGAGAGTGCAGGCAGGGTGGAATGGGTGAAAAAGAGTGTCAGGAGTGATTTGTGACAGACGGATATCAGCAAGAGTCAAAGGGAAGGTCTACAGGACGGTAGTGAGACCAGTTGTTATATGGGTTGGAGACGGTGGCACTGACCAGAAAGCAGGAGACAGAGCTGGAGGTGACAGAGCTGGAGGTGGCAGAGTTAAAGATGTTAAGATTTGCACTGGGTGTGATGAGGATGGATAGGATTAGAAAATTAGTACATTTAGAGGGTCACCTCAAGTTGGACAGTTGGGAGACAAAGTCAGAGAGGTGAGATTGCATTGGTTTGGACATGTGCAGAGGAGAGATGCTGAGTATATTGGGAGAAGGATGCTAAGGATAGAGCTGCCAGGCAAGAGAAGAAGAGGGGCGCCTAAGAGAAGGTTTATGGATGTGGTGAGAGAGGACATGTAGGTGATGGGTGTAACAGAAGAAGATGCAGAGGACAGAAAGATATGGAAGAAGATGATCTGCTGTGGCGACCCCTAACGGGAGAAGCCAAAAGAAGAAGAAGTAACCTAATACAACACTTATTTTATTAAAGTAAAAATACCTGTGTTATTGTTATTCCAGCAGCACTGAGAGTAAGGCAAGAAGCACACATATCATCTATCCTTTGCAGGGCTCAATTGCATGGCCAAGCAGAAAAATGTCCTGTGTGCAATCTGGTAACATAAACCTATAAATATGTTTAGTCAAAATGACACTAAATTAATAAAACACAAGAGAATTATCACAGGCATCATGCTAATTTTCTGATTCATGGTGATCGATGATGACGTTTAACTTTTTTTTGCGCAGTTTAATGACGTTGGAGCGTTATGACAAAAGAGAATTTCAGAAGATTACTTTCGCTTGTAAATAGGGATTTTTAAGAAACCAAGTTTCTGCCTTAACTGGTTATTCACTTTAAAATGAGTGTCCATATAAATTCACTGACTGCCAAAAGGCCATTCTGTGAACCAACTTATATTGACAAAAAATTTGCAAATTGTCATTTCCCATACAACTTCACTAAGCCCAAGGCTGGAATCCATCATAGATGGATTGTCAGTTCCTTAGCGGCACGCTCACTCACTCACTCACTAACTCACACAGCTACACACACTCATACTGAGCAAGCCTATTAAATAGGAAGTGTGGCGCAGTGGCTCAGACATTGGGCATCAGGGCACCAGTTCTTACCCTTCTCTGGCCACACAACATGTTAACAATTGTAATATGCCCTAATCTTAGATGTCACCTTGGGTAAAGACAGTGCCATGAATACAACAATAAGAATGATCAGCCTAATCTGAATGCCTTTGGGAAAAACGAGCTAACTGAAGTAAACATTGGCAGAACAAACAAACTCCACACAAACAGGGAGAAGGCATGGATTCAAACCTGGATCCATGGAATTGTGTGGAATCCACTGTTCCACAGTGTCCTTTTATGAAAATGTAATGTTCATTTATCCATCCATTTATCCATTTTCTACCCAGCATATCCATATCAGGGTTGCAGAGAGAAAGGGAAACCTTGAACAGGGTACCAGTCCTCACGGGGCGTGCATGCACATACCCCCACACTGTTTAGAGTCATCAATCCACCTAACACATTAACTTTCGGAATGGGCAGTGATGCTACTGGGCCTCAGTCTTAGGTTTCTTGAGCTGTGAGGCAGCAATGCTAACCACTGTGCTACTTAGCCAGTTTGATGAAATATGAAAACATTTAAATTATCCATCCATCCATCCATCCATTATCCAACCCGCTATAGCCTAACTACAGGGTCACAGGGGTCTGCTGGAACCAATCCCAGCCAACACAGGGCACAAGGCAGGAAACAAACCCTGGGCAGGGTGCCAGCCCACCACAGAAAGGTGATATTAGGCCTAAAGTATAGTTCAGCTTTTCACAGTCACATTTTATGCAATAACACCACGTTTTTCAGAGAAAACCTACATGGACATTAGGTGCTACGCTTGCGACGCATCCTCCTTGCTCACTGTGCCATTATGCCCCTCCAATGGGAGGCTGCTAAATCCAATTTTAGGATCCCAATGGTACACTGGCAGCCTGCCCAGGGTTGGTTCTTGCCTTGCTCTGAGTTCTGCATGAGGCATCAGCCCACTAAAGAAAATGGGTGAATGGAGGGAGGAGTTGGGTATTTTTCCCAGCAGTACTCAGTGTATGGCAAGAGCCAACTGTCCTGACTTGGCAGGAAAACAGATAACTAATTTCTTGAGTAACCCAGGAGATGTGAGCAAAAGACAAAACAAATAAAAATAAAAATAAACTGAAGCCACCGAAACCCAGACAAGAGGCAAAAATCAAAGTTAAATAATGTGCAACAAGAAAAAAAAAGGCAAAATATGAAAAGTAATAATACGAGAAGACAAAATAAGAGTAAGGATTTTATCCACAGATGAACTAAGGCTCAATACAAAAGGCTGACCTTTTATCCCATCTGTTGATTAAGTCAATGTCATGACCCCTGTGACCACACCCCCAGAAACATGGAATGTGACCTTGACAATGATACTCAATATAGTGTATTTAACAGGAAAAGGCTACAAAACCTTAATTTTCAGCCTAAATCATGACATCAACCCAGGAAAAGCTGTTCAGTCAGCATGATGTTATATAAAAGTACATTAAATTGAATGATTAAAGCCTCTCCATTAGAAAACATCTCTTTAAGATCAGATTCAGTCTGATAAACAAGCTAATTTCTATTTATGTGAAGGACACTTGCATTTTTTTCTGGACTCTGCATGATGTGTGCCTTCAGTGAAGTGTCGAAGAGCAGAGCAAGTGATGAGAATTCTGCCATTTCTGAGGGCTAAATTTACTAGCTGGGGGCCTTTTTGTTGAATCTTCCTTCCTCAATAAGGTCCCACAAATCTTCCTGGTTTTTTATTAGATGGCCATACTGTAAGAAAATTGCAGAGAACAATCTTTATGGTCCTTCAAGCTCCTTTTCTTGATTTTCAGATCTCCACATCCTGTTCGTATCACTTGCAGTTAATGAGCATTGCCTGTTATGTATGCTGAGTTAATGCATTAAAATATTTCTCTCTTTTTTGCAAAACTTGCCCAGGTAGGAAAGGGTTGGCATGGGAGAACTGGCTGTTGAAGACAATGGGGACTTCAGCCAATTTCAGGCCATCCTTTTGTTTCCAGGCCCCTAAACATTTGACACATGTTCTCTGGGGAGTCAGGTCTAAACAACGCTGGGCTAGTTGCTATGACAACAGAAATAGGAGACTGCTGAGAGATGCAGAGAGATTTTCGAAATGCATGAAGTCTTTCAGCCTTAAGATAATGTACATGTCAGTTTGTACAGAAAGCAGAGTTTATACATTCCTGACAATATACGGTATTTGGGGATGATAGAAAATGTGCTGCAGACCTTAATCACTTTTTGCTTCTCCTTCTTCTTTTCAATTAGTGCACGGCAGCCCTTATAACTTGAATATAAGCTGTATGATTTACACCAACATGTCACATTTATGATTTAGACTGTGGATTGTAGGACACAATTTATATTGAGTAAGTGGAGCTTGTTAGGCCCGAATCCGTCTCTTGCAAGCTCTTAGTTGTATCAGCTCACAGAGATTCTTCTAAGCATTCAGACATTGCGTGCGTGCTGTAATAAATCAGGTAATGAACATTGGTGGGGGTGGTATTAGTTTAGCATTCACATCTCTTCCCTGTGAAGTGCAGTTTATTTCAACTGTCTGCTGAACTGACGTGATTTCTTCTGCAATAACCCAAATCGATTACAATTGTGTGCCACCCCTTTAGTTCAGTTAGTGAGGAGGTGCAGGTGCAGAGTGAATAAGAGCAAGGTGGGAACCTTATACAGCTCATGAACACACGTCCATTTTTGGTAATATAGTCATCATCAGCAACAGCAGTAAGAGCAGCACTTCCTACAGGTAACAGGATCGTCAGTCTTTGTCCTGACTTTCCAAACAGTCCTATCTCCACCAATGTCCTCCATCAAGTTTCTTTCTGTTAGATCCTTTCTGATGACTTCCCATCATCTCTGGTTTGCTGTTCCTTTCATTCTCCTTCTTTACTCCAGCACTGTCATCCATTCTAAGCACATGACCAAGCCACCTTAACCTTCCTTCTCTGTGCTTATTTGTAAACCCACATAGTTGCATATCTCCTCATTACTCTTCCAGTCTTTCAGCAACATGCTAAATCTTTAGTTTTAGGTCCTATCTTCACAGTTTTCCTCAATGACATTGGCTCAGTACTCCTGTATATAATAATAAGGGTCTAATGCCTGTGGAGCACACTTTGGCTTTAAACATCACTATCAACCTCTTGTCATCAACTACAATTCTCATACTTTTCCATTTTGGATATGCTTCTTTTTTTGGTGTTATTGGTAATACAGTCTTGAAAGAAAAAATACAGATCTCCGAGAGCAACGTCAAAAGAGTGAAATGTGAAGTCCATTGTAAAACATCCATCCATCTATTCATTTTCTTTCCTGACTAACTAAGTCCTGGGTTATGTGGAACTTCTGTCTATTCCAGGAACATTGGGTACAAGGTAGGAACAATAACATACTGTAACTGTAAAAGTTAGGATATTAAAAGCTTCATTCATATCCTCATCCATATTTTCACATCATCCTTTCTATTTACCCAGTGTAATAAGTGGAGACCAGAGACGTGGAAAGGTTTGGGGCAGCCACCCGTTTATTACGATTTCCCGGCTGCAAAAGTCTTTGAGGCATTGTAACAGTTGTTTACACAACAGAGTCCAAAACAGAACTGCCTGCCTAAGCAAAGGCAGTGAGCTTTATAGCACAGAGGGCGGAAATGATGTCGTCCTCTGGGCCGGAACTGGAAGTGACATCATCCTTGGGGCCGGAACCGGAAGTGACCTCATTCTTGGGGCCGGAACCGGAAGTGATGTGTCCTTCCTGGAAATGGCGGCTCCTGGTGGGATTTCCGGGTAAGACCTGCAGAGAACTCAGAAAGAGCGTCAGTGCACCCGCCCCTGGGCAGATGTATAAACAGTATTTCCTAAGCCCTTCAGCTGCTTCCCATGCACGCGTGTGTGACAAGACTCCCCTCAGCCCAGACCCGCCGGGTCGGGCGACCTGCACCGAGAGGTCGTGGGCCGGGAGAGGGCATCGGCGTTGGCATGAAGAGACCCCTGTCGATGAACGAGCGTATACTTGTACTGCTGCAGGTCAAGAAACCACCTCGTGACCCGTGGATTGACTCCCTGTGAAGGGCCATCCACTTCAGAGGTGCATGATCCGTCACCAGAGTGAACACGCGACCCAAGAGGTAGTACCGCAGCTGAGTTACGCCCATTTGATCGCCAGAGCCTCTTTCTCCACCGCCGCGTACCTGGTCTCCCTGTCCAACAGTTTCCGGCTCAGGTACATAACGGGGTGTTCAACACCGTCGACGCTTTGGCTCAACACGGCACCCAAGCCTGTGTCCGAAGCGTCCGTCTGGAGGATAAAAGGGAGAGAGAAGTTAGGGGAGATCAAGATAGGTGCTGAAGTCAGAGCCCTTTTTAAGTCACTGAATGCAGCCCCCGCTTTATCAGACCATACCACCGTATTAGGAGCTCTTTTCTTTGTCAAATCGGTCAAGGGCGCCGCTCTCTTGGAGAAGCGAGGCACAAACCGGCGGTAGTACCCGGCCAAACCGAGAAAGGATTGGACTTGCCGCTTGGTTTGCAGACAGGGCCAGGCCATTATGGCTTGCAACTTGGAACACTGTGGCCTCACAGTACCCTGGCCCACTAGGTAGCCCAAATATTTGGCTTCCCTCAATCCAAAGAAACATTTCTTGGGGTTGATTCGGAGCCCGGCCTCTCCCAGTGTCCGTAATACTGCTGTGACCTGCTGTATGTGTTCCTTCCAGGTGCTGGAATAATGACGCGTCATCCAGATAGGCAGCACAGAGCGAGTTATGGGGCGGAGCACTTTGTCCACCAGGCGCTGAAAAGTCGCAGGCCCGTGTAACCCGAATGGAAGGACACGATACTGCCAGTGTCCGCTAGGAGTGCTAAGCGCGTTTTTCCTTCGGACTCCGTTAAAGGAACCTGCCAGTACCCCTTTGTCATGTCAAGTGTAGTCAAGAATTTGGCTGGTCCCACTCTCGAGGAGGTCATCCACGCGAGGCATGGGATAAGCATCGAATTTGGAAACTTGGTTAAGCCGACGGAAGTCATTGCAAAACCTCCAACTGCCGTCAGGCTTAGCAATCAAGGCGATGGGACTGGACCAGGGACTACTACTTTCCTCGATTACTCCTAGTGCCAGCATTCGCTTGATTTCCAGTTCCACTTCTACTTTCTTTGCCTCCGGGAGTCTGTAGGGTCGCTCACGGACGATCACCCCGGTCAGTCAATATGTCATGCGCAATCAGAGAGGTCCGACCGGTTTTCACTTACCACCTCTGGGACAGAGCGGATAGCTGCTTGAGCTCTTGTTTCTGCCTGGGGATAGCTGCTCGCGAAATTAAGGGAACTTACTTCAGCAAGAGAGAGCAGGGCTGTCGGAGGAGGGATCGGGACCCTCTCCTTCCACGGTTTCAGCAGGTTTACATGATATATTCGCTCAGCTGGTGGCGATTGGGCTGTTTCACCAAATAGTCAACCAATCCCTTCCTTTCCTTAATTTCGTAGGGGCCTAGCCAATGGGCGAGCAGTTTAGAGTGAGAAGTTGGTACCAATACCATGACGCGATCCCCCGGTTGGAACTCCGGAGAGTCGTGCCACGGTCATAAAGGCGGGCCTGTGCTGATTGCGCCTCCTCTATATGACTTTTAGAATCGGTCTTATTGCATCAAATCTACGCGCAATTGGGCGATATATTCCAAAATATTAGTGGAGGGCTGTGCCTCCCCTTCCCAGCCCTCTTTTAAAATATCCAATAAACCCGGGGTTGTCTTCCGTACAGTAATTCAAATGGAGAGAACCCGTAGAGGCTTGAGGAACTTCCGATATGCAAAGAGGACAAGGGGAGGAGTTGGTCCCAATCCCTCCCATCCTTGCTGACTACCTTACGTAGCATTTGCTTGAGAGTTTGATTAAATCTCTCCACTAGGCCATCGGTTTGAGGATGATACACGAGGTCTTTAAATGCTTTATTTTCAGTAACTTGGCAGTCTCCTTGAGCGTTTCCGAGGTAAAAGGCGTTCCTTGGTCCGTCAGGACTTCTCTAGGAATGCCTACTGAAAAGACTCCTACTAGTTCCGTGCAATATTTTTGTGGTAGCCGGCAACGGAACGGCTTCAGGGAATCGGGTAGCATAATCCACGAGGACGAGTATATATTTATATCCTCGGGCTGAGGGTTCTAGGGGTCCTACTATGTCAACCCCAATCCTATCAAAGGAACGTCAATAAGGGGAAGGGGAACCAGAGGAGCACGGTCCCTCCTAGGAATTTGCCGCAGTTGACATTCCGGACAGGAAACGCAAAAGCGGCGAACCTCCTCATTAATCCCCGGCCAGAAAAAACGGAGCTTAATTCGCTCTAATGTTTTATCGGAGCCGAGATGGCCTCCAAGAAGGTGGGAGTGTGCTAACTTCGCAAACCTGCCGCCGGTAGGTCCGCGGGATTAGCAACAACTTCGGACCTTCCCTCATGTTCAGCGACCCGATACAACAAATCATTATCAACGACAAAGTGAGGTCCCTGTGGCATGGGCAAATCGTGCGTTGGCGTTAACGAGAACCACTGCATTCTTTATGTGTTTCAGAGAGTCGTCATTCCACTGTTCTCTCTTGAAAGAAGCCGGTCGCTCTAAACTGAAAGTGCAACTCAGAGAGCGGGTCCGGTACTGACCTCAAGGGGCGGAGATTCCTCCCTCGCTGCCGGGGCGCTAGTGGATGGCGTAGTAGCCCGCGACGGTCCGGGAGTGTCTTCGTCACTCTCTTGGCCTACCGCCCCACTCCTGTCGGCTGATTACACGGTGTGGAAGCAACTTGAGATGAATCGTTGTCATCTATAACGAGGCCATAAGTTTTTGGGAATGCTTACTAAACTACGCGTTACTATCAGACCAGTCTCGCCCGAGGATTACGGAAGCGGAGGATCCGGATGCACCGCCACGGTAAGCTGTCGAAGGGTTCCTCCGAGACATACGTAACACCGGGCGGTATTGTATGTGCGGATATCTCCGTGTATACATTTTAGACTGGTCTTCTTTTTAATCCACTGTTGCGGTAGAATAAAGCGGCGAGCAACGACAGACACGTTACTGCGGAATCGAACAGCGCTGTTATCTTATGTCCATTAATAAGAAGCTCCCCGTATGTTTATCCGCCAGGGATTGCTAAGGGCACACAAACAACCCGCCATTGTCCCCTACGGTCCGCCTTGTTCCCTGACAGGTCGCAAGCCAGACGGGCCCGGCGACTTAGGAACAAGCTCTGGAATGCGTGGAAGGGACTGCTTTAGTGGGACATAGCTCCGGGTAGTCCACAGAGCGGCTGTTTCTGCCCCCCCAGGTTTCACAGCCGGCCTCTGGGTTTGCAAGAGCTGCAGCAGCTCGTCCATAGAATGGAATTAGCCCCAGGCGGCTGGGCAAATTCCTGGGGTAGTCTTTTAGCAGCAGAAAACAGGCCACTTGCTGCACTATTTGTAAGGGGTTAACTCGAATGGCGTAGCCACTCACCCACCTGTTGCCAGAGAGCCATAGCCTGCTCTGACAGCCCTTTGCTTGGGTTAAACTCCCAGTTTATGATTTCCTTCACCTGCCGGCCTGGGGACAACCCATCGTTAACTGGGACCTTGGTCCCGATGGGCAGCTCGGCTTTCCTGCCAAGGAGAGCATACTGAGCCACTCGTGTGTGTTCCCCAGAAGCCAGCCCACGCCTGTGGGTCCCCTCTACGTTCTCCAGGAGATGGGTGGTCCCCACCGAGTTATGCTCATGGAGCAGAGCCTGCACGCGTCCTTCCTGACCCTCTGGCGCACTCCCCGCCCCGAAACTCGGCCCCGGTACTCACCCACCTGGTTCCGTGATAGTTCGTGTCCCGGGTTCATCGGGGACACCATCCTGCCGACTACGCCACTGTAATAAGTGGAGACCAGAGACGTGGAAAGGTTTGGGGCAGCCACCCGTTTATTACGGTTTCCCGGCTGCAAAAGTCTTTGAGGCATTGTAACAGTTGTTTACACAACAGAGTCCAAAACAGAACTGCCTGCCTAAGCAAAGGCAGTGAGCTTTATAGCACAGAGGGCGGAAATGATGTCGTCCTCTGGGCCGGAACTGGAAGTGACATCATCCTTGGGGCGGAACCGAAGTGACCTCATTCTTGGGGCGGAACCGAAGTGATGTGTCCTTCCTGGAAATGGCGGCTCCTGGTGGGATTTCCCGGGGAAGACCTGCAGAGAACTCAGAAAGAGCGTCAGTGCACCCCGCCCCCCCCTGGGCAGATGTATAAACAGTATTTCCTAAGCCCTTCAGCTGCTTCCCATGCACACGTGTGTGACACCAGTTAAACAGTGCAGACCATGCTTCCCCTTTCCAGTGAAGTTATCTTGCACTCTCAGCTTGGTGTGTCCTGACTTTGCCCAAGGTTTGTCTCCGTGAAGTAGGAGTCTTCCACACTAGTCATATAGACCAACCCAACTGGCTGCCCTTAATTCAGAGTGTCACCAATTCTCTTGGATGGTTGTGTTCTTCATCATACCACAGAAAGTGAGTCCTGCTCCTCTATTTTAGATTCCATTACTCTCAGAATTATTCTTCCAGTCACGTATGACCTCAAGGGAAAATGGGGATGACCAGGCAGTTGTGAGCTTTATGTACACAATTAATTCCCACATCACCACCACTGTCTATTCAGGGTTGATTCCCACCTTCTAGCTAATTGTGGTGAAATAAGAATAGACCCACTCTTGACCCTGAACTTTAGTACATAAGTTAGAAAATGAGTGAATGAAGGGAGGAATCAGGTGCTAGAGTGGCTAAAGTGCTGAGCTTCAAGGAAAAAGAAAGTCAGGTCAGTCTTTGCCACCGACCAACTCATGCTCATGCAATTATAAAAAAAGAAGTGCAAGCCATCATATGGGATGCTGGTATTGTACATTATGGTAGGTAAAGGTTTTGACTAAATACTAATGGTCATTATTGAAGGCGCTGCACTAACCCATTGGCCAGTCTCAGTCTCAGGAACTGCAAGACCTCAGATTAGGTTTGGTCAAGAGGATGTCATCATCCATCACAGCTGAGAAGCAGCTAACCCCAAAGTAGACCCTTTCCTCTTATCAGCTGTGTCTTGATATCATTCTCCTGTTCATTTTCTAGTATACAATTAGTCCAGTGTGAGGAGCAGTGGTGGATGTAAGGCAGATGAAATCCTGGAAGATGTACTATTATCCCAACCTGGATGAAGGAACACAATCTCCAGTTCAAATTTGCAAACACGGACTTGCTTGTTATCCCAATCAGTCTTTCCATTCGACACCTCATCTCTGTTCAGATGCTGCTGCACAAGTCAATACGAAATGTTGGGGTGGTGGTTGATGACTTCATTACAGCAGCCTCTCATTCTTCTATAACATCTCTACAAGATCAGAGCATATCTGACAGGGTATACAGCACACCACTTCTGGTTTAGTCATGAGTCTTAGGCAGGAGTACCTGCATGTGCAACCAAGTCACTGCAGGTGTTTCAAAATGTAGTGGCATATCAAGATGGCCACATGTCCCTCCACTTTTCAGGTCACTCTCTTGCTCCCTGTAGCAGCATGTATTAGGTTCAAACCTCTGATGGGTCAGCACTTCTGTTTTTGGAGTCACTCATTAATTCCTATGATCTTTCTCGCCCACTCAGGTCTGCTATTGAATTGCACCTGGTGATGCCACCTCTGAATGACATCATATCTCAGTCAAGACCCTGTTCATGTGCAGCGCCTGGCTGGAAGATGGAGTTGCCCATCATCATGCAAACTGCTTACTCTCTCAATGTGTTTAAGAAGTGTTAAGACTCTCTTGTTCTGTGAATGGCTTTCTAAATGATAAAGGCTTTGATTCATTCTTGTAACTAAGGAAAGAAAACCTGGTCTTGTGTTGATCTTTTTGGTTTAAACTCTTCACTTGTGGTGATCAATTTTATAACCTTGTCCTGTAACACATGTTCCTAAACAGTCCCAAAAATGGTGTTTAATTGATGATGTTGGCCTCTTTTGTAGGTAGCTTTATAAATAAAAAGATACAAATATATGAATACTGTACATGTAAATGTAAAGTGTTGATGGAAAGACATAGGCATGACAGTTACAGTACATCAAGAAGAGATTATAATGGCAAAGTTTTTATTTTTTAGACTCTAGTGTTGTCTGCTTGTAAGGTCAGCCTGTGCTCGTTTACCTTTTGGACCAGACACGGCTGCTTTAAGCTTGTATTGTAATATACTTCTTATCATGTATACAGCCATTTGTCTCCTTTGCTGTTATTATGCAATGCCCTGTGGGGACTTCTTCTGTCATTCAGCCTGTTGGTGACTTGTGCTCCCCATACGTGCTTAATAAACAGTGTGTGAATTAATCTACTGATTCCACAAGCGAGGACCGTTCATCTCAATCAGCCTCACATACACTCACTCATCTTAGGCCAGTTACCTAAACATTTACATCAGGGGCATGTGGGAGAAAACCTTTGCAAAACTGAAGAGAATCTGCCCGTAAATTAAAAGGCTGCTGCAGCACTCCGAGCCCTGCACTCAGTGAAGAGCGCAATATGAAAATAAACTGAATAGAATCAAATGGAGGCATGCACCTCAGAGGTCAGAGTTTTGATCTCATGTCCCTGGATTGGGGAGCCAGCAGTGCCACCCCCAATATTTCCATATTAGTTTGATCACTTTAATGGAAATGCTTTTCCGGAGAGACATCATTATTCAGTATGATATTGTAATCAGCATATCCATTATAAACTTTCCGTTCTGTAACCCAAAACATGTCTGCCTCTGCTCTTGGCCTCTGGTCTCAGCTTGTTTGCGGCTCTCTTGCAGGTCGCCCTAACGCTTCTTTTCATTTTTATGACCTCTTGACTGTTAAATATATGAGCTTCTTCTGCTGATCCCTTTGCCAATAGACCCGTGACCATTGCTTCCTGACCTACCTAGTAGTAAGCAGGTCTCAAAAACAGCCTCCCATATAATGAATTCATATGTTCTTCTTCGCTCAAGGAGATTTTCTGCTCTTCAGCGCAGTCCCCTTGCTAATTTGTTTTTTTTTTCCTTTGACTAAACAGGATTGTGGCTAACCTTTTGCCGGCCTAATATCTTGACATTCTGGAGTTTCATCTGTGCTAAGTGAGCTAAGAAATGACCTTCCAGCTTCCCCACAATGAACCTGGGAGCATTAGGATTGTAAAACAGGAAAGAAAAGCCCACAATGATGTAAATATAAATTAACTTGATCTTGTACCTATTGCTGTGGCACCTTGAAATGCAACCATGAGAAACTAATCTGTTAAAAGTCCAGTCAGCACTTTCTAGAATGTTCAGTTGCATATCAGAGTCCAGCAGAAACAGGCTATGGATGTGATGAGAGGGACACTGTTTAAGAAGGCTGACATCTAACAAGCAACAACTAAGCACTCCATTATGCTCTTAGCTATATTTCTGTGGCACTATCCAGAGTTTTCATGTTTTTTTGCCATACGCTGTTATGAATTTACCGAACATACTCTAGCAGTCTGAGAAAAAGAAATCTCTAATGAAGTACTGCTCTCCAGATGAGTGGCTGCTAACTGTAATGGATGGATGCTTTTATGTTTCTTCTGTTTTGTTGCTATTTTTACTTCAGTTGGTCTGGACACCACCATCTGAGTTTAGAAGAAAGAATGAGGATGGCACATTAGCTAAGTCGATTTTATCTCAATGAGCAGAAACTGAATGAGTTGCTCGTGTCCAAGTAGCTGCTGTGAATGCATCTTTGACAGCAGTATGAAGGGCTCTTAGGTAAGGTTCATCAGGTCTGAATAAACAGCAGCAGGGAGTCAGAACAATGGCTTATATGGCCACAAAGCAGCCCCAGTGGCAGAGGTGCAGGTCCTGTCTGTCTCTGTCTGGGTCTGAGTACAAGCTACATGTTCTCCTTGGGTGCCTGTATACTTTTTCTGGGTATATAGAATTTTCCTCTCACAAATCCAGACGTATACACGTTAGGTTAATAAATAAGACTAATTGTGCATAAGTGTGCTGCGTATAGCGCATTTATTTTCATTTCTTTAAGATAATCTTTAGTGAATCAAATAATAAGAATAGCTTTACTGGGTCGTTGCTGTCACGAGAGCAGTGAAATTGTTACTTGTATGTGCCAATTAACATTTAACATGTTGTCACTCTTTGGCACTGTGATTAGTGAGTAGCTCCTGTCCTCCTTTCCTCATAACACAGTTTACAGCACCATCTATCAGTTTGTTAAACTCAAATCAGAAGACAAATTAAAAGCCAGATGAAATGAAATGATGCAGTAGTTTGCAGTACACATTTAGTAATTCACAGACTGTCCAGAGTTGGTTCCTGCTTTGTGCCCAGTGCTACTGGAATAGACGTCTGCTAATTGGACTAAGCAGGTTAGAAAATTGGAAAGCATGGAGTCCTCCCAAGAACCTCTTTTTTATTCAGAGGTTGGTGGAATTTAATAGTTTAATACAGATGGAATCCTTTTATAGCGAAACTCTAAGGACCATAAAAATATTTATGTTATAATGGAAATTTTGTTATAATGAATATAGGGAAAATACATATACTGTTTTTACTGGGGTCATTGGCAATTTGCCGTTTCTAATGGCAGCGGCACAAGGACAGCTCTGTAGTAGCTCTGCTGCATCTGGTAAAAAGTAAACCAAAGGCAAAGTAATTTGTTGTTCTTTGGGGGTAACCATGTAACATGCTTGCCACACAATGTTTAGACCATTTAACAGCAGGCTTTAATATGCTCTTCCTCACACTCTCTAGATCTCTCTTCTCTGGACTGTGTCTGCCACAGCAGTGATTCAGAGCTGCTGGTGTTCTTCTAATCTGAAGACGGGAGCTAAAGCAGGTTGCTTCTCCATGTTGTGGCTCCTACCTCATGTGCTGAGTGCTCCTATTTTAAATGAAGCCTTGAGAATGTACCTGTATTCTCTATAATGTAATAAAGTACCTGTATTTTCCTTGAAAATCTGGACTCACCTTCCTGTCTCTCATCTAACTCTGTGACCCATACTTAATAAGACCTATATAAATAAACAATGCTTCTTAAATGGCAAAAAATATTTTATTTGAAGATGAGATGAGATTTTCGCTCAGGTCCCAACACCCGATCTTTAATTCTGTCTTCTATTTTTTTTTTTTGATCCTTCAAAATTGTTGACAGTGTTGAAGGTGTGATTCTGAGACTTCCCGCAAGAGACTCACTTTCTTTTGGTCTAACAAGAAAGAGACAACCTGGTGCAAGATTCCCAAACCTCGGCACAGAAAGTGTAGATGTTAGGAGTTTATCAAAGATTACGTATAGCTGAGCAGGAAATGATCAGGTAGTATGAAGAGTAAGAAGACAAGATGGAATCTGGATGGAAGTGATTTTAAATCTGGTGGAGAAACAACAGATGAAATTCTTTGATGTTACCAGTCTGTTGCGATTCTTGTACAATATATGCTAAAGTCACAGGACCATTCATGCAAGAGCATTGTAAATTTCCAGTACATTGTTTAGAGTTTTTTAAGCTTTTAATGGCTTTTTAATTACAAGGTTTTTTGAGTGTTTTCAGGCACTATTAGGTTAATTTTTGAGCGTTTTTTAAGCATTTATCCAATGTTTTCAAAGAAGTGTTTTGCCAGGAAAATATGATTGACATCTTTACATTTTGTAGGCTATGAGGTGTAATTGTTCTGTAAGGTGATTGTTGTGTTTCAAGAAAGTCTTTAGTGCTTACACTCCTGGTAATCACAGTACCGAAGAGCAAGTGTCGTCAGCGTTGTGAGCACACATACTGGGTGTACCTTGTTGTGCATGCCTCCATTTGATTCAATTTCTACTAATCAGGCAGCATCCTGAAAAATTCCAAGATTATACACGGATGTTGATAAGCATGTAAGAACAATGGTAGTGGTATGTAAAAAAAAAATCCTTGCATTATTTTGTAAATAAAAATAATTGCCTGCTGCTGTTTGTGCAACATCATGCAAGCATGTAAACCAGTCATCTAATAACAGCTGATGAGGAAGGGGTTGTTGTGCACAGCGTGGAATCACGTCATAAGAACTGAACATACATTGCTTTCATATGGAGTTAATCCTGACTGTATCCTGTATCACAGTAGCAGCGGGTGTACGACAAGAAGCCAATATGTCAGGTAGTGCTCAGATCCTTTACAGGGCTCAATCACACAGCCCAAGCAGAAAAGAGTGTGCTACATGCAATCCAGCAACAGAAACCAATATAATATAGTATATGCAGTTTAGTTTTAATTCAGAGTGTGTAGTTTACTTTCAGTTCAGTTATTTGCTAAAGATATTCTGAAACAGTGTCTTCTGGTGGCTCAGTAGCCATTGCTCAACTGGGGGACGAGACTGGGGATAGAAAAAGGGAATTGATATTATTTTCTTCATGATGGACTAAACACATTTTCTTAATTGAAAAATGTTCTGTGCCGCCACTTTGCTTATATGTTAAAATATCAGTATTTAACTTATACCTGATTAAAACTAAATGTATACCTATAACTTTTGTTAACATCTTGTCACTCAGTTGTAAGGTGCATTAGATTAGGTTAGGTAGACTGTAATATCCCTGAGGGATTTTTTGCAGCAGTAATGTACAAAAAACAGAAGACATTGTTACAGAGATCCAATAAACAAAGACACAATATTTGACAACCCATATTATTGCATAAACACACACTCAAGATTAGTTCGAAAAAGAATAATTGCTTTCAACAGTACACAAAACAATAACATAGAGTTTAACCTTTAGTAGCAGCCCTACAAGTAACAAAATTTAAAATGCTTATAGCTCTAGGAATAAAAGATGTCTTATATCTGTTGCTCTACCATGTCCACTGTCTCCTGTTTAATTAAAGATAAGACAATGGATGGTGGGGAGCACTTGAAGTCTACTACCATATATTTTGACTTAGAAATATTCAATGGTAAATAGGAGTGACCACATCATTGTACAAACTCATTGAAAACAGGTCCATTGCTGTTAAATTTTAGAAAACTAACAATGACACAGTTGTCTGTAGATTTAAGGATGTTTCTATCCGTGTGTAAACTCTTGCAGTCATTTGTATACAGGATAAGCAAAATATTGCAGTGTACAAAAAGATGTACTTAGGCTATCAGAGAAACAGCCATTGACACTCACTCTGTGTTCTGTTTGTTAAAAGTCCAGAATCCACCCCACCATGTTAGGGTCCAAACAGAACTGATCAATCAGTTTGTCAACTACAGTTTGGGGCTGGATCATGTTTAAAGCTGAAGAAAAGTCTATAAAACACAATCTTGTGTGGTTTTCTGATCCTTCCAAGTACTCATATGATACATTCAAAAGTGTTGCTGTGGCGTCCTCCACTCTCCTCTTTGTTTCGTATGCAAATCAGTGAAGTTCCAGAAGACCCTCAGTTTTGTTACGTAGTTGTCTCTTCCTAACCGAATTCATGATATGAGAAGTTAATGTCATTGGTCTAAAGTCACTTAATGCTTTGGGGTGTGCAGTTTTTGCCAAAGGAATAACAGCTGCCTATTTCCATAGGCTGGGCACTTGTTGTAAATCCAAGGACATTTCAAATACTGGAGTGTAATATTAAACTGTCCCTTAATAGTTGTCACTAGATGATGGTGACACTGGCTTTTTTTTCTTTCTTTTTTTTTATTTTGATTCAGGTAAAGGCAGTGTAAAAATGCTTCCAAAATACTCTTATTTTATCAGAATTTTCTGAGCATTACCATTGTTTTAAATTAAACTTGTTTTTCACTAAAAAAACTTAAAAGCTGGGTTTTTCTAAACTGCTCACTGTTAAAACACTAAGGTGTGGACAATGTCATTAAGAACAATGACAAATAACTTTACAAGCAGTTTAAGAGCATTTGAGGCTACTGCTGAAGAGCTAGAAAAACACTTAGTCGTGATGGTCTATTAAAGGCTATTACAAGTTCACAAAACAGTGATTTTACATTATACATTTACATTTATTAACTCTGGGGACATTTTCATCCAAAGCAGTTTACAAAACAGGTCAACAAAATCAGGTAAATATAAGTTTTGAAACAAGTTTTATTGGACCATGTTACAAAAGTGATCATCACAAGTGCAGAGCTTTAAACCAAACAGAACAACACAAGACTAGTTACTCTTAGCCATTAAGAACTTAGCCTCAAAACTCTTATAAATTAGAGACAAAAGAGTCTGCTAACTTATAAAAGTGTCTCATTTTAAAGGAAGTGTCTGATGATCGATTCTTGGAGGTAGAGTGGCCACACTATGTGATTGTCTGAATATCAAAATAGGAAGCACTGAAAACATACAGTATGTGTTAATGACTTAGAACAGGAGCAATAGAAACAGAAATGCATTGCAGCAGTCATCCATTTTCTAACCAACACATCCAGTATAGTTAAGAGCAGCCATGAACTGAACAAGATGAGAAACAAACATTAATAAGCCATCAGTTCATCAGAAAGCACACTCATTCAAGTTTGAGTCAGCACCTAACACAACACACATCTTTGAATTGTGAGACAGACACAAAGAAAAACTCCACACAGACAAGCACTGGACTTGGATTTGCTCTCATGACTACTGAGCTGTAAGTCTAAGGCAGTAACTGCTGTGCCTCCATACTTCACCGGAAAACTAAATTTGCTCAAAATGGGACATTTATTAATTAGAAACCATATAACAGTAGAATGAAATAAGACAGAATAAAAAGCACCAAAAAGTTAGGACCAAGCAATAACCTGTTGTTCTATGAGGTCTCTTCTCTTCTCTTGATTTCTTTTTGCACCTCTTCTGGTATAAGGGATCACCCCTGCTTCAGATCTCTATAAAGCTGTCCACAGAAATGTCTTTAATTTTTTTTAAACTGCAATTAATATTTTGTGCATTTGTAGACTAAACAAAAATAACTCAATCCCCAATAAGGAGTATGGAAGAGAATATTAAACCAGAATGCAGAAAGCTCTTTACAGGAAGACAATTGTTAGTGTCTGTGACCACCTGACAGAGTGGGCGTGGCAAAATGTGTGTCTGACAGAGGGGTGGGCGGGGCTAGACGTTTAAGTGGCAGCAAGGACTGAATGCAAATTGTTTAAATCAGGAAGGACTTTCATAGTAAACTAATACATAGGAATCTCACACATGTGTTAGTGCTCACCGGTATGCATCACCTCAGGGATGATGAAGAGTATGTTGACGATTGCGGATACTATAACGGCATTATCCAAAAATGCTTTGTTCCCAGTTCATATTAACTTTGCACACACTGCTTGTCCGTAAAAATGGGAAAATTAAATCATTGGTCTTGTTAGACCCTTAGAATGAAGTACTACTGTATTTAATTATTCAATAAACAAGCCTGTCTGGCAGGTGATCTTGTGGTAGTGTTACCAGAAGGACTACAATTCCCAGCTGTCAACAGGAGGGCCAATGACAGACTGACATATGCTCCAAAAGAAGTTCCATTCAGACTTCAGCGAATCGGTGGCAAATTAAATTGTCAGAATTGGACTGCAGTGGTTTGTGGCAGTGTTTATGTCACATAAAGTGACTTTTCCACACGATGCTGGTATAGTTTTTATTTGCAGATTGCATATCGATGTATGGTCTAATTAATTTGCCAATGTCATGCATATCTGAAAAACACATGCAAAAAATTGGAAAAAAAATAGAAACATAAAATAGGTGTAGTTTTGTTTTTATTTAGCAAAAAAATCTGACAATAGGGTAAAAACAATTTACCTGACAAGATTTCATGAAATAACCTAAATAATCTTAAAGGCAAATTCCTTGGAAAAGAAGATTTATTGGCTTGATGTAAAAATGTTTTTCTCGCTTCCTTTTTTGCAGCGTAACATTCTCCATATTCTCCATATCTAACATTTGTACAATTCAGCTAGCAGGGCTCTCCGATTCCTAAGTGGTATTTTGTGCACGCTGACCACAAACTATTAATAAGGTTATGGAGCCACCCACCAGACCCAGACTCAGGTACAAATAATGATACCCATGATGTTAGCACAAATATGGGAATAAAAACACTGGGTCCTGAGTTGAAACAAATTTACAAGGCACAGCACATTCTTCAAAAACACATTTATTTGAAAGGTGTCTGTCTTTAGTGGAGAGACAGATGGGTTTAAAACAACAGTTTTTTTTTCAGGTATAGGGGTCCAACCTCTACTGTTGGGGAGGGTCACAAATTTTGCGCTATGCCAGTGTGTGCCTCCCATCTTCATCTTGCCTCTGTCATCTCACCCTCCTCACAGTGTACCTCAGTTCACTATAAGCTCAGAGTCAGCTCTGCCATGACGTTTATTTGTACTGCATTTCCAGCTTTCAGGTTACTTCTGGGTTCAGTGGTGACCATCTTTAGCTATGGTGACCTCAGCATTCCAGGATACAGCCAGGGACTGGAGTGTAAACCACAAGTTGCCAGTTCAATTTGTGCTTCTGACTCAGATCACCTAAAATATTTGCATTGCAGCTACAAAAACTATAGATAAAGAGTGTGACTAAGTACATGTAAATACATGAGTCTCTAAGGTATCCTCCACACTGCCTGCCCACTTAAGGTACTTTTTGCCAGTCCTCCCTGGCATCTCCTTAAAACTACCAACCAGGTCCCTCCTACCTGGCTAGTAATCCTTCCAGGCTTCCATTGTTTCTCTTTCACTCACTTTCAGGGCACTAGTCCTTTCAACGGCTTTACCACTCCATTACACGTCCCTGTGTCTTCCCACATCAGCTGTCATACTGCCAGTGTGGGTCTCACTTTCTAACTTCCTCGTGCTGTCATCTGGGCAACACTTCCATAAGATATTCTAGAAAATCCTTATTTGTTAATGTGAGAAACATAGCTGAATAAGTATGGCTTTGATTTTGCAAAAAGCCTTATGTCACCCTAGGATGTTTGATTTGACTTGAACTGAAGAATTTTCTGATATACTAAACAAAAGTTCACAGTTCAACACATCCTGAAACTAGCAAAAGATGAGTGTAGGAGTTCTATCTATAATGGAATGAAGGCCATTTGGGGACGAGGCAGTAGTTCATTATTACAGCTACATTGAATTTGCATGTTTACTGCAGTCCCAGTTTGTGTTTAATGGAGATATGCAGTAGTGCTGAAATGGGAAAAGTCACAATGTATCTAAAACCTCTAAAATAATCAGCTGCTTTTTAATATCACATTATATAATAATGCAATTGAATTTGTCCTTGGTAGCTACTGCTTGAAACAACTGAGGTGAGGATTATAAGAAGAAACTGTGCATAAGTTATTGGCACCCTCCAAAAGGCTCAGTGAATGAAACAAGACATGCAATATGAATCTGAAAAAAGTGGAAAGCCAGAAAGAGAAAGAAGAACAGGAGCAAAACATAAAAACAATACAGCATCAGGGACTACAACTGAGCCAATCATGATGTGCACCATCTGAGCCCAGGGCAGGATGCCCAGAAAGACAGGGAGCTGAGAATGACTCACTGAGAGTAGCCAAGTTGTAATGTTGGAGGGAATAGTGGAGCTGAGGTGCGTTTTGACAGAGAGAGCACAGAGAGCAACAGTATTTGGGGTGCCGTGAATTATCACCTAGAGCGGGGAGCACTGCAGGAATGCAAGAGATTAAAAGGCATAAAAGATGTCTGTTCAGTTGAAGGTAGAGGGAATCTGACTGGATGGGACAATAATGGAAAAAGACATGAAGAGGATAATAAGTAAAACAAGATTGAACATTTGAGGAAGGATAACTCAGCTAAAAATGTGAACTTCTTCTTTTGGCTGCTCCCCAATAAAAGGAAAAAAGATCACACTGCAATGACTACAGTAGAAAATTGCATAAAGGAGAAGGAGACCACCTACCTGTGACTACAACTGAGAGCTGCATGGTGAGAGTACAGAATGAGAAGCTGGAAAATAAAACCACCAGGCGTGTTTTCCTTCACACTGTATCTGCTAGAGTAGCCAAACATGGAAGGTTACTTAGCATTGCTCCAAGCATGTGAAGGTCTAAATTCAGCAAAAACCTTTGAGTTTGATATCAAATTATGCAAATCCAAAAAGTACGGAAAGCAACACACAAGGGTTTCAGTGCTGTAGTGACACTAGTATGGCCGTATCCTCACAGAGTAGGGTATGAACATTAAAAGGTAAATCTGTTACACAAAACACACAGACTCTACATAGAGACCATGCAAGACCTTAGTAAAGACTCATTCATGTGGGATGGTGACCAAGACACTGCAAAGTAGCGGTTTCAGGCCTCACATCTGATTGCCTCTGGAACCCTAAGCAAGTTATTTAACCTTCCAGTGTCAATCGTAAAAAGTAAGCATACTGTATGTGTAAACCATCACATTATCCATCCATCCATTTTCCAACCCGCTGAATCCGAACACATTATAATTCTGTACATGTAAAGTGCCTCATTATAAACAGCAGTTTGTCTTGTTACATTTTTGTATGTTCATTTTCATTTTAACTGTGTGATTAATGCTTGTAATTATTTTGTGCGTGTTTTTTGGTTGTCACAGAAAAAGCCTATTAAACATCAAACTATGTTATAATTTTACAGATTACATACCTAATAATCATGTTTTACAACAAAACAACAGAAAAAGTTAACTGAAACAATGAACTTACAGTTACAGAATAGTCTGAAGTTAAATACAGTATGTACTGTACTTAAAAAGTTCAGTCCTGTGATGTTTTAAAGAAATTTTTGATCATAGTCTGCTTTCCTGACGAGTGCCGTTTCATCGCTGCCAAGTCTCGCCATCTTTGCAGCATCATTATGTCGATTCCTGTAGCTTCTTCTTGTTGCTCAATGTATTTAATTGCATTTTCTACAGCCTTAACTCCGTCACTCATTTAGTCAACATCCGTACGAGCGTATATTGTTTACCACAGCATTGTGACTGCGTGTGTGTGTTTGTGCTGTGACGTACGAGTCCCCGTCTTGCACCCGCTTTATTCAGCTTGAAACAGTAACAGCGCGGTTATTTATTGTAGCGGGATCTGCCATTCTCCTATACACAGACACAGTAGTCAGGCTGGGTCGGGGGAAAGTAACACTGTGCCCTGCGCATTTATAATGTTCCTTGTTCCTTGTATCACCCATTGACGGCAGGCGCTTATAGCATGTTCGCGATCTTTTCGGATTCACTTTTATGGCAAACTGCTACAGCGCTGGGAGACTGCGATTGCTTTGAGACGCTCTTCCGCGTGTTGTCCCCTTGGGTGGAATCCCACACGAGTTTAGAAACTCACTCACACCAGCCATGATTCTTTTCAAAGGCAAAGTGCAGGTTAATTTGTTTTATGTATTTTTACTTTATATTTTGTATTAATCATTTTTGTATAAATAGTTTTTGGTTGTGGAGTTTCCATTATTTCTTATGGGGAAATTCGCTTTGATATACAGTACCAGTGCTTTGGACTGCGAGCACGTTTCTGGAATGAATTATGCTCGCAAACCGAGGTTCCCCTGTAATTAGCTGTGGTAGAGTCGAGAGCAACAAAAAATAGATTACGCTCATGTTGCCGTTTGACGCGTTTTTTTTTTTTTGGAAAATACGGAATGTTGGATAAGCGAAAGTAGGATAAGCGAGACTCTACTGTATTTAAATTATCTAGCAACCAAATCTTTATCATGTGGCATCCCAAAGTTGTGTAGGATAATAATATTGACCCAACAAAATGGAATAATTTTAGCTTCCTTAACATCAAACTCAAGCTTCAGGGTGTAAAAAAAAATGCAAAAAGTATTAGTCCTGCGTGTCACTCGGGCAACATTATACACGCTTCTCGCGTAAGCATTAGACCTGAGGATTGCTCAGGCTGTAAAAGTGCTAACAGCGTTAGTGACAAACGTTACCCAGGCAATGGTGTAGACGTGACTTCTCCTAGCCTCATAATGGCGTCTTGTAAGAAACACTTCTCATCAGTAGTGATGGCAAGATTAATCTGTCTTCAGGTTAGTGAAACAGAAATGGATAGTGAAAGCGCAAGTGATTTTGGTGAACCCAAAAATGACGTATAAGTCACTTGCACATGTGCAGTGTGCTGTTCATATTATTGTTATTATCATTATTATTATTATTTTGCACGTTTTACAGTAGAAAGATGAGATTTAACAAAAATGTCACTTTTCAAGCAAAAAGTTCCAAAGCTTTTTACATGCTTTTTTGAGAAAAAATGTAATGGCAAGGAAGTTAATATTGTTGGATTATGAAAGAAATCCTCAGAGAGCAGAAGTGGTTCAAAAGAACTTTAGGGAACCCAACCTATACGTATTGCTTTTGACTTTGATTATTGCCGTTGATTTTGAGCGCCCCGATTTTAGTTTTGATCAAGTTCTTGGCTTCTGGCATCTGCCCATTTTTTGTTTTTGACTTTTTTAATTCTTCATCTCCTGGTCCTGCTTTGACTTTGCCTTTACGGCTTGCCAGTTTCATTTCTGGCATGATAGTCTGTTTAGTTAGTGGCTAACTATTGAGCATGCAGGTGATGCTCAGAGGCAGTATGACACCAGATTACCCTCGGCATACGGAACTGGACACTAGACAGAGGGAACAGACTGCAGATGGGGGAAAATGATTAGGCTTTGCATTTCTGTCCATTGGCAGGATGATTTGTTTGTAATGCTTGAAGTCAGAAAATGCCTTTACCTGTGGTTGTGTAGTTTTCCATATAAAGCACATAACACATACTGTCAGCAGGTGAGTACATACAACATTGACAATGAAGTCCAAACAGACAGACAGGTGGACAAAGTCTTTAGCCTCCTTAGCGTTATACTTACCCCAGGAAAAATGAGTCAAAGACGAATTTTTTTCAACAAGAAAAATGTTATTACTTGTAACAGAAACATTTACAGACTAAACTGTCAACATAAATACAGCATGTCTGGTATCCTGTCTAGTATCCACCTCTGTGCTCATGGGATGATTTCAAACGGTCTCCGGTGCACAGCCTGGTGTTACAGTTAGTGTTTCTTTGCACACTTTTCTTATAATTTTTTTTCTGTTGCTTGCATGTGAGAGGGTAGAATGTCATTGTATGATCTGCAAGATTGACTTGGGCCTTGTGTTATTGTAGGCTACCACGGTGCAAGGTTTAGTGACTTTCCCATTTCCCCTGAAATGAACATTGACAGTTACTGCATTGTGAGCAGTGCTTAGAGAGCTAATGTCTTTGTTGTCCTTTTACTTCATCGCAATCGTTTTGTCTTTTTGTACCACCAAAGTCACCAGGCATTTCAGGGTGGTTGGGTTATATAGTGTCTTATGCATTAGTTCAACTGTCCATGTCAACATCTGATGACCAATTCACATTGTCATCACTATCACTTGATTCAACTAGTTGTTCAGTTTCAGATTGCTCTAAACCTGGCTTTACAGCTTCTTGTTTGCATGCCAATATGTGTTTGGGTTGAAGGCTCTGCTCCATTCCTGAACATTGATGAGTTACCATAGAGTGTCAGAATGCATAGAACAATTCATGATTTTTTTGCATCTGATGTTATTTCAACTACAAGATGGCAACAGAATACTGTCCCGAGAGCAATTTGGGGTTAGCACTTCATATCTCATCTTTTAACCCAAGTACTACTCAGGATTAACCATATTTATGTTGAATTCCAAACCCTAGACACACTTGGGGTTAACACCAAGAAGGTTAAAGTTGGTGGTTTATCAGTTTGTTTGATGCACATAATATGGAAAGTGGGCAGCACAGTGGCGCAGTTGGCAGCACTGCTGCCTTGCAGTTAGCAGACCTGGGTTCGCTTCCTGGGTCCTCCCTGCGTGGAGTTTGCATGTTCTCCTCATGTCTGCGTGGGTTTCCTCCCACAGTCCAAAGACATGCAGGTTAGGTGGATTGGTGATCCTAAATTGTCCCTAGTGTGTGCTTGGTGTGTGTGTGTGCGTGCGTGCTCTGCGGTGGGCTGGCACCCTGCCCGGGGTTTGTTTCCTGCCTTGCACCCTCTGGTGGCTGGGATTGGTTCCAGTAGAGCCCTGTGACCCTGTAGTTAGGATGTAGTGGGTTGGATGATGGATGGATGAATATGGACAGTTAAAAATCACAGTGTAAGTTTACATTGTACTGTGCAGTTTCTAGTTTGTCTTTTCATATTGTTTGTTCAGGGCTTGAGATCCTTCAGTTTCTGAGATGGCAGCGACAGTGTGGCATCATGTGCCATTCTTGTGCATACTTCCCCTAAGGAGGTTTGTTAAGATGGCAAGATTTTATGATTAAAAAAGTGGGCTGCTGTCAACATTGGCATTTATTTATAAAATATAGCTTATAACTCATTTTTGTTTTTGCTGCTAATACTTGTGCCTTGCGCCAATTTTTTGGGCATGTTGCTTCTGCACTTGTTTTCACTGTTTACTTTCTATAGAATTGTGGCATTATTTTTATGCTCATTAGGAATTAATGTATTTAGGCAGTTATTTGTATTAGATGACATAAGGCCAGAAGAGTGGTACTAGTTTGATTGTTGCAAAGTGCTTCTGTATATCAGGGCTCTTGGCATCATGCTGTGTTGTCTGTTTCAAGGTCTCCTGGTTTCAACTCCAACCATGACAATCATAAGAAGCACAGAAAAGATTTACATTTGGAACACTGAGAGCATAAAGCATCAGGAATGATCAGCAAACAAGTGGGAAAGGATCAGTAAATACCCCCGTACATGCAAAGACATTAAGATACCTGAGACAACTGAGGAAGTAACATACTAACGATTTAAGTACATTGGAGTTCATGAGGTATTGTTGTTGGTACAACTGTCAGAGTCTGTGTATTCCTGCTAGGGTCACTCTTTTATTTTATTTTATTGTGTCACGATACTCATTTCCTAAATTGTTTGGTGCTCTTTCATTTTGGGAATGTTCTGATGTGTTTTGGTGTAATGTGTTGTGTATTGTAAGTATTCTTTTTTTTTTCAATTTTCCCATCATTTTGCTGACACAAGTACAGTTCTGGCCCTGTTGCTTTGGCAATCGTTGTCAGCCACTTGTCTTAGTGGGCATACAGCTTGTGCTGTCTGCATGCCAATGCTCTCAGTTTCAAGGGTGGCTTAGCAATGGATTATGAGTCACAGAAGATGCATGCCCAAGGAAAACAAAAAAGAAACATAGAAAGAGGACTCTGCTTTTACTCTTGTGCTTAGCCTTTCAAAACAGATGCTTTTGTCTCCACCACCAGAATATTTTTCTGACCTTTCCATGGTCACTTTAGCATTGTGTTTAATCCACAGAAGGTGAGTCCATTTCAACTGTTTTTCGACCACTTGCAGTAACTGTAAGGAACTTAATTTGACTGTCTAGTTTAATTGTTGCTGAAAATTAATTTTTATTTCGGTTTCCTATTTACCTTATAATCATTTTGACATCATTTTCTAGTCATTTGTGTGCTGTGCTGCATTCATTATGCTGCCATTGTTTAAAATGGTGGCATGCAACACAAGACATCCAAACCTTACCTAAAGTATAGCCTGTTGATTAAAAAAAAAAAAAATTAATAAAAAATTGCAAACTCAAACGAGAGTTGGCTTGCTTTTGTTTTTGAGTTTGACTTTTGATTTTTGTTGTGTCTTCGCTGATCCAGTCAGACTCAGAATTTAAATTTTTACAGCAGCAAGCTCAATCTAAGTGCTTACACTGTGAATCTTTTAGATATTTACCTGGAAAAGCAACCATTTTTTTCCCCTTAGTTTTAGATTGCTGGTAATTTTAGTTTAAACCTGTAATAATTAAATTGTACTCCAAAACAAATACACAGGCCCTGCAAATGAAGCTCCTGCTGAGTCACAGTCTGCATGGGCAGTTTATTGTGTTGTCCCTTCACTTGAACATATGCTTGTCTTCTAATGCCTAAGTGTCAGAAAAACTATCTTCCTGGCACTCAGTTGTACATTTCTGATTACTCCATGGAAAGGGAAGAGGGTGGAGTCTCAGTAAAAACTTGGACAGTTGATGGGGTGAAGAAAAACTAAAAATGAAGCATCATCACCTTTAATCCATAAAAGCGTGTGAGTTTTAATAAAAAAAAAATCTCAACCTCTACAACCAGTGCAAAAACAAAAAGCAATGTGTGTCTAATTCTTCAGTCTTTGGATTTTAATGTCAAAAGTCTGGTATTAGAAAGAAAAAAATCAGGAGTTGCCCAGCATCAGCTAACACACTAAACTGGCAGCAGATGGAATTATTTCTAGCATGTAATACAAACATGGAGATCACAGTGTCGTGTGCCTTAAAGGAGATCATAGTTGATGGATTATTATGGTGGCATGTGGCTGTAAGTGGGACAGGATTTTCAATCAAGTGTAAATTTCAGTAAAAAAAAAAAAACGAAAACCCATAAGTAGAAGTTGAACTACACAATTCCTTAAAAGTTTGAGAGCAATCATTTACTCTTCCTTTCCAATAAAGATTGTAACAAATAAATAAATGCAAGAGACTAAGATTGCTTTCTCGCCTCAGACTGCAGCAAAAGACCACCACTGCAGACAAATATGAATGGGTTCTTTGGATGCTCTGCCACAGGAAGATGGAAAAATTAAATTTTCCGATCACTTAGCTGAGAGTTAGATGAACTGCCGAAAACAGGGTGACTGCGACCTGCAGAAGAGTCTCCATCCATTCATTCACTTTCTGAAGCTGCTTATTCGAAATGAGGATCATGGGGATATTGAAACTTGTCAGAAGCCATTCTTGGCCACCTGAGAGGACAACAATGATAAGACAATATATGACACCCACCATTACAAAGATATCCATGCATTAGCTGATGAGCAGCCTGCAACAGCATCATTTAGCCCTTAGGAAATAAATCAGGGTTGGCACACTGGCACACTTTCCTGTAGCTGTTGAGGTGGCATTTGTGGACCATCCCTATCAGTATTTTAAAATTAACATCACTTCATTTTAGCTTTGGAGGAATCGAATCTACTACAGACACTGGCGTTGCTTCACCACCAAGGAGGCACGGTCAACATTCTGTAGTAGTCTATCATGTAGGAATTCGGTAAATACTGTTAGCCGAACCCTCTATTCTACTTTAAAACATCTCCATGTGTCACAGGGTCAACGCTGCGCCCTCATGGTGTCAGTTTGAAATCCTGACCCAGTCACTGTCATATTCTTGGGGCTCTGCTGCTTTCCTCACAAATCTTAAAGGTACGTTGCTTAGGTTGAGTTTGTGCAACTAGTCCCGGTTTGGCTAT
This sequence comes from Polypterus senegalus, assembly GCF_016835505.1. Taxonomy (NCBI): domain Eukaryota; kingdom Metazoa; phylum Chordata; class Cladistia; order Polypteriformes; family Polypteridae; genus Polypterus; species Polypterus senegalus. Next base: position 53,894,206 of record NC_053161.1, read on the forward strand.
TTCCTTGTGTCTGATGTTGGTGACAACTGAGAACTGACTGAAACAAGTTCAATAATGAACAGACAGACAGCATTTCATAAGGCAGGTAGACGTGATCAACTCTTGTAGGACTAGAAGTTGACTGCTGAAGAAACTAGCATGTGAAATATTTAAGAAAGAGGGAACATCACAAAACTTCAAGGTTAGATATGTCATTTGTTGTGTTGATTTACTGTTCAGTGGCAGCACTTAAATGCTTCATCAAAGACTGGATTATATCAATCAGTCACTGTGACGAGATAAACTATCCAGCTTGTTGTTAATAAATGACCATTTACTTACAAAATAAAAAAGGAAAAGCGTACACTTTCACCTGCCCATCCATTTTCTGAAGCCACATCTTCCATTAGATGACTGCCTGCACAGACCTGGAATCTGTCTGTGCAGCACAGGGGATAAAGCTTGAACCAATAAAGGAGAAGGTACTACTGGGCACAATGGAGCAACAGTGGAGTTGGTCAGTCATGTAGGTCTGAATTTCATTGTCCTTTGTACACGTGACAATATTACTATGATTTAGAGTGTCAGATCAATATAACTGACACATTTTTGGGATGTGGGAGTAAAACTAAAACAGAGAGCTAAAAACCCTTGATTATGATGGGTAGAATGTGTAAACAAGACAGATGATTTCCCAGATTCATAGAGCTGAGAAGCATTGGCACTAAACACTGCGCCCTGTTCTGTCTCCAAGTACTTCATTATGAAGGTGTATTGCTCTCTGCTATCCTGCCTTTCCTAACAAGCACATTACATTCACTCCCATCTCCTATGTTAGATTTCTAAAGTCACCTTCATGAAATACAAGGCTCTATAGATCTGACTACTTACTGCTTTTTCCATACAAATAGCCCTTTTGTTTATTATTCTAAGCTAATTAAAAGGGCATGCTGAGGATCTATAAAGTAGATCTGTTATCTTTAACAAACTAGGCTCTCATGCTGTCTACATAAATAGCTATTGTCGAAGCTGAAATCAAAGAGGCTCATGTGGTTTTTCCTGCATTTAATTTTGCAGGCATTACAAGAAAGAAAATGCAAAGAAAGGAGTGCTTTCTAGTTAAGCAGCATGTCACAAAACATTAAGAACAAAAGAACTGTATAGGAAAACTGTTTTCAGTATAAATTTCATGGTATGCTTGCTGTTTAGTAAAGGAAATTAAGGATTACCACAGGGCTAGGGATAGAAGGAACCTCAGTCTATCTAATTTTATTGGTCATTTTAGCTGGGAATTGCCATGAGAAGCAAGCACAGGAATCCTAGGATGCTTTAGTCACCTAAGCCTCTGACATAGATGGAGAACTTCAGAGATAATGTTATAAAAGTGCCAGCAGAGGTTAGAGAAGTAAAGAAAGGATAGGTAGTCTCCCAATGCTAAACTGCTCTTGGTCCTCACATCAAGTAGAGTCAGGGGTCATTTCTATCTACTCAAATGTTGTAAGGCAGTGGGGTGCGAAGTAACAAAAGGGGGGGTGCGAAGATGTGAAAAAAACAAAACAAGAATCAAAAATAGAAAAAAACATCTGTTGAAACCAAAACAAATGAACTTAAAATACATTTTGATACTAGAACAATAAATATAGAGTAGTGATGAGCGAGCACCAAAGTGTTTGGGTGTCCGGTCCGAACACATCGTGATGTTCGTGTGCTCTACCGAGCACCCGAGTATAATGTAAGTCAATGAGAGACAACCAGGCACCTCCTGCTCTGAAGAGGGGAGGGTGCCTGGTCCATTGGAAAAGGTCAGAAAGTGACAGAAACACCACCCAAATGGACCGGGAACAGCATGGGGACGATGTCTGGATGCATCTTGGACTCCCAAGTCGCTGCTGGGATCCAGTTTGTCTGAGTTGTATGCCACTTTTACAGACTGACAAAAACACGCCCAAAAACCCCCAAAAAATCAATTTTACAGGAAAAATGACGCTCTAAAACATGATATGGGAGTGCCTGCAGGTGAGCTGACGCTCTAAAACATTAGATGCGAGTTCACGCTGTTCAGCGCACCCTATAAAAAAATTACTTATCTGCCCCTTGATTGGCTGTCTCCAACCCGCGAAACGTGGGCGGAGACTCGAGCATGGCGCACGAGCACATGTGGTGCTCGTTCGAGTAGCGCCATGCTCCAAGCATAGCGATGCTCGAGCCGAACACATGTTCGGCCGAGCATGCTCGCTCATCACTAATATAGAGTTAGATAAATGTCGATAAAAGTTAAGTAGGTATAATAAAATATGCATCTACATTTCAAAAAAATGTTAGGGGGGCGCGATTGAAACTGTTATGAAAACTCGGGTCGCAAATACTT